>NC_061513.1:100454530-100484213 GCF_022539505.1 Lolium rigidum
GACCATTCGGGACTCCTCGTCATGTCCTGGATCCCATCCGAGACTCCGAACAAAACTTCGAACTCCATTCCATATTCCATATCTACTTAAACGACATCAAACCTTAAGTGTGTCACCCTACGGTTCGTGAACTATGCAGACATGGTTGAGACTTCTCTCCGACCAATAACCAATAGCGGGATATGGAGATCCATAATGGCTCCCACATATTCAATGATGACTTAGTGATCGATTGAACCATTTACATACGATACCGATTCCTTTTGTCACGCGCTATTTTACTTGTCCGAGGTTTGATCATCGGTATCTCTGTACCTCGTTCAACCTCGTCTCCTGACAAGTACTTTTTAATCGTACCGTGGTATATCATCTCTTGTGAACCATTCACATGCTTGCAAGCTAATCAGACGACATTCCACCGAGAGGGGCTGGAGTATATCTATCCGTCATCGAGATGGACAAATCCCACTCTTGATCCATATGCCTCAACTCATACTTTCCGAATACTTAATCCCACCTTTATAACCACCCATTTACGCTGTGGCATTTGATGTAATCAAAGTACCCTTCCGGTATAAGTGATTTACATGATCTCATGGTTGAAGGACTAGGTAACTATGTATTGAAAGCTTATAGCAAATTAAACTTAATGACGTGATCTTATGCTACGCTTATTTGGGTGTGTGTCCATTATATCATTCACCTAATAACATAACCTTGTTATTAATAACCTCCAATGTTCATGATCACGAAACCATGATCATCTATTAATAAACAAGCTAGTTATACAAGAGGCTTACTAGGAACTCCTTGTTGTTTACATAACACACATGTACCAATGTTTCGGTTGATACAATTATAGCATGGTATGCAAACATTTATCATAAACACAAAGATATATAATAACCATTTTATTATTGCCTCTTGGGCATATCTCCAACAACTAAGAGACGATACACTAAACAAAACAAAATAGTAGCACGCAACATTTGCATATATGTAGAATAGCGTACATGAAACTGAAAAATAAGTTATTTATAATCTGGTAATTAAGTAGCGCATAATCTGACAAATACATGACAACAATCTAGTAATTACTTACACACATGTTATTTTTAATCCGCAACTAAGTGGTATACAACCGTCCAAACATATGACACAATCCTGCGAATGTTGACAAACAAGTCACTTCTTAATCTGGTAAATTAGTAGTGCAAGATATGGAACTATGTGGCAATAATCTGACAATTAATGATAAAAATGTTGCAAAAACACATCAACATGATACATTTGTTTCGTAGGTCTCGTCACGACCAAGCCAATGTGAGATTTTCTTAATTCTATAATTTGAAAAGAACCTGGACGATGTCATAACAGACATACATTCTTGAAAGAAGTAATCAACCTACATGCATAGCCACTGTTTAGTCCCTTCCTTCATTCAATTAGGCTCTAAATAAATTCTGACTATACTTAAATTTTATATCAGAGATTCTAGCTCAAGTATTTATTTTTGGGTATCACATGAAAAGTTATTCGTTGTATCAAAATTGTTGCATACAATTTGAACCTTATGTTCCCATATGGAAAATTTCTCGAAATCAAATGAAAGTTTACAACTATTATGCAGCGCATGTAAGCTACTTTCAACATATTAATACACAAAACCGTATATGTCTGACATGTTATGAAATTCTGCAATATTTAAAAAGTTATCCCTATGTTCATACTTCAAAATTTCCACTGGATTATCTAAAAATTAATGGTTGGTGTATATTATCGAGGAGAATCTTTATTGGGATTAACTCATTAATTAAAATTATTTGGTATTCAAGAATTTACTGAGATTGGTCCACTCGAAATTGTATCATTAAATGACAAGACATGAACGCTCAGACCAGGGATTGGAAAGAGTTAGAGTAACGAGTAAAAAAAACTAATCGTGAGCACATCTTTCAAGAAGAAGAAGAAGAAGAAGAAGAAAAAAAAGAAGAAGAAGAAGAAGGGAGTTGAGACCATGACAAGTACGTATTGAACAAGAATAAGATGAAGTGAGCTCTCATGTGTATCTTCAAGACATTAACATAATGAAGAAAGAAAAATTAATTGCAAGTTTGAGATGAGCCATCTCGGTGAAATAATATGCTTGAATCTTATCGTCCATATGGTGATAATGTATATGTGACGATTTTCCTAAGAAAATCCTCTCTTGATACTTTCAATCCGGATTATGGATTGTAGTATGATAAGCTTTTTCCCTAGAAGACATAGGTTTAATTGAACCTCGGGAAGCATTGCTAAAATGGTGTAAAGGAAACATCTACAAGACTTAATTTGCTAGTTGATTTGATCTTATGTTTACCGGACCTATCTAGTTTAATTTGATTGGATTGTGTTCAATGGATGGAAATAGGCCAGGGTCAAGGATTCTCCTGCATCTATGCATACATTTAGAAATGAAGTACAAATGTGTAGTAAATAAAATAGTGATAAGAGATTTGTGAGCAGCACATCCTTAAATACTCTTGCCCTAAAGCCAGAGGTGACAAGAGTCTCTTGGTCCAACCATTGTTCCCACAACCACCAGTAAGAAAAATTATTAAGTAAATGAATACATACCAAAGAATTAAGCTAGATGATTGTACCGTTGATCCTGAGTGGATCACTAAATATGTACCGTTACTTTCCCCTTACCGTCAGTGAGTTTTTGTGGTACCACACCGTTCTCCCCTCATCCCACCTCTGCCCTTGATCGATCCGATAGACATGGGTACCTGCAGATCATCGAATCGAGGCAAAGAGACAAGGATACAAGATTTCAAAGCTCCTATTCAATTCTTACACATATTCATGAGATTATATGCATATAAACGTTGTGAGGACTCACCCCAACCCGCAGCCCGTGAGGACTACCCACACATAATATCAAGATCAAAGGTAGAAATCATTGTTGCAAATACTTGAATTGAAATCACAATATTCCTACAATGGTCACCAATTCTTAAGGAGATATCTATTACAATGTTGATGGCTATGGTTATGGAGGAGATGGGAGATGAAATGGATGATATTGTAGTGGATCTCCTTTGGTGTGGTGTAGATGGATCTGATGGATAGCGGCTCTGTTTGACGACGAATGTCTCTTGTTTTGGCATCGGTCCCTTCACAGAACTTGTAGTGTTTGACCTCGGGAAGGCTACGGCACCCCATATGGCCGGACAGTATGGGCGGGGCTTGCCCGTACCGATGTCCCTAGAACCACCTTTCAACGCCTGGTCAACTTCGTTGTACATGTGACGAGAATTTCTTCAGTTATTGTAGGTCCATTTGCCATTATGACTTGATTTCCTGCACGCCATTCAAAGATAGAAGAGATTGTACATCTTTGCAATAATTAGTCATTAGTATTAAGAGAGAAACTTAGTCAATTTCTTGACATAGTTTAAGGTTTAAACGTGATAAAGAGTGGCGTATTACACATCCATCATCTCCCATGGGGAGAAATTTGCAGGACTTCACCAGGCAAGCATCATCAATAAAGATGTTCCAACTTGAAGCGGTCAAGATCTTCATCATCTAGCTCTAGTGGAATATTTTTAAGGCAAATATTTGTTCTGTGTAGGGTTTCTTTCTTACCGTTTTGGGGTGTTAGTTGGGAGACCAGTTTGTAGGAAGATAGCCATACTATCAAGAGCGGCTCTCGAGTAAGTAACTTGATCATGGTTCAGAGAGAGATCCAACCTTTGCATACTTGGCATTATCTTTCTTGACTGTTTTTTGGTTCTTATACATGTGGGGATTTAGATCTTGTGCTTATCTCCATGACAAGTTCAGGTTCACGAACACGGATTTCATATGTATTCTCTATTGTGTTTTCCATATTGAAGGTTTTATCGGTTTGTCTTTTATTGATGTGTCAAATATTTTATCATTTTATTTTATCCTCCTTCACTATACTATGATGGTTATCTGCATGATTTTTCAGAGCTCGTTTCTACCTTCAAAACGATCCCAACTTCACCAAAATCGGAGTTTGTATCTAAAAGTTACGACATTTTCAATTGGTGTTGTCTTCGTGGCCCGTGCCTAACCGGATTGGTCTGATCTAGCAAGCCCTTCCAGCCAGTCCGACTTGTGTGGCCTCATTCCAGGCTCAGTCCGACAAGCGGTTGTTTGGGCTTTCTTCCCCAATTGTTCCCCAACCTCTTGAGCTAGTTCTTGTCCCCATTGTTGACCTTCCTTGAGCTTCTTATACCCCTCTTCCTCACATGCTTCATGTATCTATTTGAGAAAAAGAAAGAGGAGATCTACGCCTACATCTTCGGCAATCAATTCGTTCTCTTTGTGAGGGGAACCTATTAGATCTAGATCTTCGAGAAATTTTATGGTCTCCTATTATGTTCTTCCTCTCTTAATCCCCCATAGCTTTTGTAGGTTTCGTGGAATTTGGGAGTGAATGACTTGACTACCTAGTGTGTTCTTGCCATTGCATTTGATGCATCGGTTTGAGTTCTCCATAGTGATTCGTGGAAGTGGAAGTTCGTGAGCTATTACTCTTGGGTGATTGTACTTAGATATTTTTCTCTTGGGTCCTTGGACCCTACACGAGTTGTGACCTCTGTGGTGATTACTTGGGGCTCCCAAGTTGTGAAGATTCCTCAAACTTGAGAACTTTTGTGGCTGATTTTTTAGGAGCGTCCAATTAAGTTGTGGAAATTATTGTACCAAGATTGTACGGGTTTGGTGCCACCATCAAGGGTCCCCTAGTGGATCGTGACATCTTCCATTGTGCAAGATCACAAGGAGATTACGATGAGCCATCGTAGCGCTTGGAAGGGTGTTCTGCTTCCACACCATTTCAACGGAGACTGGCTTCCTTTTGAAAGTGAACTTCAGTGTACATCGTCATCTCTGCATCCCCTCAGTTATTCCTATACTCGAGTTCTTTATTTATGCACCTTACTTTGTGGTAGCTTTCGTGTTCGAAGTTATATATGTTACTATCATATAATTACTTGTCTTGTGTAACATAAGTTGTTGTTGCACATACGTGAACCCTAGTTTATATAGGTTTTGTGCTTGAAAAATTAAACGGTAGTTATATTCTACTTTTTTTTTGAGAAACACAATACAAGCGCAGACGCTCACATACACGTGCATACACTCACCCTATGTATCCACACACGCACACCCTACCCCTATGAGCATCTTCGGAAGACTGAGCCGGTAGATTGGATCTTGAGATTGATGAAGTCACCACAGGCGCCTCGCTGTCGACGGGAACGTCGCCTCCCACTGAATGAATATTCCGCCTTTATGAGACACACAGATGTCAAACCTGGGGTTTGAACTCTGTTGGGCTGGGGATACAACCACCCTCCTAACCACCCAACCTCAGGTTGGTTCTCAGTTATATTCTACATTTGTTCAAGCTAATATCGCAAAACTTATAAACCACCTATTCACCCTCTCTAGACGGCATTCATGCCTATTCACTAGCACCTGGTGGTGACTAGTGTTTTCGAATATCTTTTGGTCAGCAGTTTTCACATATCCATTCTTCATTTGAGCTCCAATATACCTTGCAAGAGGAGTGTCCTTGCCACGATAAGGTCAGTGTCTATGGTTCTAGCATATTACACCATGTGACTCATGTGTCTTAGCACTTCAGAAGATAGTTTGGCTTCTGAATAAGGTATGCAGAATTTTCAAATAACTTGATAATGTAAATTTTTGTCTGGGCACGTAGTTATTCGTAGTTCTTTCATTGTCATTGATCTTTGACCATGTGCTCTCTCTCTCTCTCTCAACGTTTCCACACTCATTTTTTTACTTTCAAAAAGAGAGGCTTTGAATTTTATTTTTGAGAATCAAATAAATGGAAGTATGAAATTTCTGAAAGTTCAAAGTTTTAAGGTTTGAAATTTCTGAAATAATTTCCAAGTTTTTATGTATAGATGTTTATTTTTTTAAAACATAAATTTGCTAGTAAAATTTGTACAATTGAAATGATTTATGAACATTTCCAAATGTTAGAATTCTAAAAGTTTATTTTTTAAAAGTTAATGCTGAATTTATAGTAGTTAAGAAAAAAAAAATTAGACAAAATATTATAACTAAAAAAGGAGGAAAGCTCACCTAACGGGGATCACGATCTAGCTTTCTGTGACTACACGAAGAATAACGAAAGCTAGTGTGAAAAGAGAACTTACCACTTGACACTATGGACACATGTCAAAACCCTAATATGCAATGGGGAATGGCTTCATCGCCATGTGTTTGTCGGCTATGTGAAGTGCACATCGGCAACATACGTATTCCCGTTGCCGATAAGACCTCGACAGAGAGTTAGAAACTCCAAGTTGACCTCATAGAAGACGGAGAACTCTAGATAATTGCATGTCTTGGTCATATTGGCAACATTTTTTTCCGCTTTACAACCGATTGCAATGTGCATTTTCATTTTACAAAAATAGAACATAACATAAAACATTATCACAAGAACTAGGTTCTTTTTGCCAGGGGAGCACAAGAACTATGTCAACAATAGAAATATCATTCAATTCATAACATAGAGCAATGTCATCTTTACACAAGTGTATCAAACGTGGCATACACAACTTCATGTTAATATCTCACTAATCTATTTAAACTAGAAGGATACCCCGCATGTTGCAGCGGGAATCTTCTAAGAAATTATATTGTCTAAATAAAATGGTATAATACATATGTAATATGAATTGTTTATAGAATTATGCAATATTCAGTTGTTTAAAATAATTGAGATGCTAAATTTAATTCACATTATTTTTTATATTTAATGGCTATAAATTAGCTATGTGGACATTTTAATCAAAAAATGGCGACATAGATAGCTTGCATCCAAGGATACATCAATAATGGATGTTAGTGGCGATGACATGGACATTTGATTGGCTAATGAAACAAATGATGTGAACGGCTTGCATGTAGAGCTAGACTAACATTAATTGCAGTTAGTAGGGTTTTGCTTGCGTGTTTGTTCCCATGACCATTGACTATCTTGGTTCGCTATAGAATCGGGGTAGTTACCATTTGTTATTTCCAGACCCATAATCAGCATAGGAAAATATGGTGTTGCCCCCCGGGGGTACTGCCCCCCCTCTCACTATCGTTGGATGCAACATATAGATTCACGCCCTGTTAGCAAGGAAAAACTTAATCTACTGGCACCTCTGCAAATCACTTGATGCAACTGGCTGTCCACTTGCCCCTTTTCTCCGGAGAAGTTGCATATATTGCAGGTGGCTCATGTGCCTCTGAAGCGAACCACAACCTACCTCTGGTTTAGCGAGGCCAGCAGTTAATGTGCGTTGGTTCGAATAGCTGGAGTGAGAGAATTATGGAGAGAAGAGATGATGCATGCACGCATGCTCACTGTGTGCAGATAAGAAAATTATGTGGTGATCTTCTCAGCGAGAGCTGCATGCAGCGTTGCTGGAGTTGACCATGTGAAAATGTTTGCCTGAATTTCCCAGCAAGATGGCGGACTCATCGGGCAAACATTTATGTACACATTTTATCGTATCGCTGTAGGGTGACATAGATTATTATATAGTGTATATTGGGGTCTCCTGTATGTAATGTACGTACTTGCAACTCTACTAATGTGTATCATATCGCAATAATTATTTGGTTCGAATAGCCGTGGCTGAGGTGCTTGAGGTTGAAAATGGCCATGCAAGCGAGGAGGTCAGGTGATTGACAGCCCATTTAATTTACATCTAGCTCCATTTAATTGCACCAACAAACCTACTATGACATGCGAGCAAAAACTTTTGGTAGCGCGTCATGCATGCATGCTTTGTGCACAGACAAACGTGCGTGGTCTGACATCAGATGGCTAGTGGACCGGTTATATCGCTGACCTCTCTGATGGTCTCTGCCAGATCAACATAAAATTAGGGACCGGTACATTTTTCCTACGAGATCAAACGAGTTTAGCTACTTCCTGAGGGAACACTGCCAGAGAAGACCGAATCTCTAGCATATCATCGGACGGCAGATATGAGGGGGATAGTACCACCCGGTGGCAAGAAATCCACACTCAATCAGCATATCAACAAAGTGAAACAATAACAATGAGCATTGCAAATATGGAGGGGTCGAGTAAAAGGCTACCAAACAAACAAACAAACAAGTAGCCGGAATATTTTCACCAAACATGATTGGACAACACTAACCACGTGTTTGGTTGTTTGGCCTCGCCTTGGCTCGCATTGGCCCAGCAATTTTCGGCCTGTTTAGTTACCTGTGCTCAGTCTCGTTGTTGCACGAACTGGTTCTCAAAGCACCCTCGCGCCAGGCCCTGAAGGAACGCCCGGCGTTTCTAGCAATGCAGGGAAATCTCGTACGCAACTGATGCAAAAAACGAATCTTCGGCGCACACGTGGAGACGAGGACGGAGATGGCGGGAGCTGCGGCGCGCATCGGCAAAAAGCAAAAAAGGGGGCAGGAAGGATTCCGTCACCTCCCGTTGTGCCCCATCGCCTATTTCTACCCCTCCTCCACTCTCCCCACAAATTTCGAGCTCCTCCTCCCGTCGGCAAGCCGGTAAGTGGCGCACACATCTCCGGTCAGCGACGGTGGCAGCGGTGGCGGCGACTGCATCTGGGCGACTTCATCTTCTTCTTGGTGCATCACTTCTTCACCTCCGACGATGACTGTAAGTATTCCCTTGCCCTGGTACCTCGGTTATGTTTAGATCTAGTTTAGGAGTTGTCAGATCTTGGTTAGGGTTTGATCTTGTAGCAGGGGTTAGTCCAGATTGTGCTAACCTACCATGATCTTGCTAGGGTTTGTGGTGTCCAAAGTTGCAATGAATTGCTTGTCTGATTTAGGTTGATGTTGGTATGGTTTGTGTTGTCCACTTTAGCCATGTCTTGTTCCTAAGTAGATTCACGTTATATGTACTACGATGTGTGTAGGACTCCTTCTGTGATGACTTCAGCCAGACGCTTGTCTGCGTTGGGGACACTCAGATCCCTTCGCAAGTTGCCGATTCACAACCCCTCTTTGAGTCCAAGGTGGCGGTCACCCCTGTGCCGGCCGTTAATGGGCATGTCGCTGACCTGGTGGCTCAGGTAGCGGTAGAGGTCGCGACGAGGTTGGCCTCCAAAAAGAAGAGCAAGAACTGCAGGGACGCGGACAAGGCCTTGAAGGCATCACAGAAAGGGAACGTGACCATGAAATGGCTTCCATTCATGTCCAGCTTCGTGTTGGAGAAGATGTGCAGCTTGATCAAAAACGGAGTGAGAACTGACAAAGGATTCAAGAAAATCCATCTGACTGTTGTAGTGAAGGCCCTGTCTGAATATTGTGGTGTCTCCGCGTGCTCCACTTAGGTGTACAACCACCTAAGGAAGTGGAAGCATAGGTGGCTCACCATTACCAGGATCCGCGATCTAAGCGGGGCTCAGTGGTGCGGAGATACCAAATGCATTATCCTTGAGGGTGAGCAGTACTACGGACACTTCGCAGTAAGCATGCTCAGTCCACCTCACTAATTCTTTTGATCAGCGACGAGAAGAACTAACATCATTGTCCCTTCGTATCGTATGATCACCCAAAGGACGCGGAGCTCTTGAATGTGCCCATTGCGAACTACGGCGAGATGCATACCATCTTCCATTTTGGCCTCGCCACCGGCAAGTACGCCATCCAGTGAGCCCTTGGGCTCGGCTGTAGCTACTCTTTCACCTGAGGATGCTAAAACCTAGGAGTCCGACACGATCATCCTCGATGGCCCACCTAAGAAGGCTATCGACACGCCTGACAAGGCGACCGCCGGCAAGAGGAAGAGAGGTGCCTTCGCCGATGACGAGCTGGTGGCCTTCACCAACATGATTGTTGTTGTGATGGGCGTTGCACAGGCCATCAGGGACAACAAGTCCACATACATGCACCCTGACATGTACAACGCGGTCATGGACATGCTTGGCTTCGCCAAGGAGGATCTCTTGGCGGCGTTGGGCCACCTCGTCGACCACAAGGCCCAGGGTTGCAGCTTTGTGGGGATGATCAAGCCACACCGCGTCCTTTGTCTAAGGAACTACCTTGCCAAGTACCACTGCAAGCTGTAGTGGTGGCCTTGAGGGGGTGGTTTAGGGGATGCATGCACGGAGTTGATGACCTTGATGATGATGTCGATGATGTATATTTTGGCACTAGCTAGGGTTGAAAGACATTTGATGGCCCCATTTTGTAACTATGATGAGGTGATATATAATAACCCCTCAGGTGATGGTGAACTTGCGGTGTTAGGATGACACCCACTTTTGTTGTGGTGGTAGGATGACACAATAGTAGTGCAGGATGAACTTGTGATCCACTTTTGGAATGATCATACATGCCCCTGTTAATTTATCATTTGTTGTCAACCCTTGTGCATTTCTATTGCTCTGTTATGAATTGGTTCATGGTTGTGATCGATTACATGTTCTTCTTATCCCGTGCTAGTGGTATGTGATGTTCTGCGGACGGGTTCGAGGAATCTATAGCTCATGCAGAATCTATCAAGACCAAGTCAGTGGCTACTCCAACAATAGTTACAGAGGGTATGATACATTGGAGGAGACACAACAAGACTACCTCACCTTTCTGAAAGATGAGTTCATGACAGATCAGGTCATCGATTAACCAGTGCCATTAGCACATCTACCGCCGGAGGAAGTGCGAGCACCACCGGAGGTACGTCAGAGTCGGGTCAAAGATTACATCATCGTCTTCCTTATTGTGGTGATCGTGAGGACCTTGTTCTTCTGAATGGTGTGTGATCGTATGTAACATGATATGGCATGATATTCTCGCCCTATTTGAATTGTGGTAGGGATATGGAACTAGGATTTGTGCAACCAAATAGTTGATTCGTGTTTTCGTGCGTGCAAGTTGGGCTGGAAGCATGCAAGCAAACAATGGGGCCCAACTTCCCTACCCAGTGCAAAAAGGTCGGCCCAGGCGACCAAACAACAGGAAAAATCTGGCATGTGGTCCGTCTAGAACGTGTAGGGGCTTCTTCTCCCTAGCGCAGTGATGCAAGAATCTAGTCCAGGCTACCAAACGCGCCCTAACCTGCTAGGCTCCCCGACTGTACTCCCCTCGAGATGTATATATGCAGCTTACTTACTACCTAAAACATCTTGTATGGTAGTAATGCACCAGACATACCATATGATTAAATTTAAAAATTGTTTATTTATGTAATGGTTGTCAAAAAATGTAAAATTTCGTGAGGTAAAATTTGTTTTTTGCGTTATAGACACACTTCACGACCGAAGGACAGCAGCACGATCCATCACTTTGTAGACGTGATTCGGCGTATGATTGTCCATACTCTAGTTTATAGTTTTCTTCTGCTGAAAGACAGCAGCACGATCCATCAATTTATTTCGGTGAGGGTCGCCAAAATCATGTCAGAATAGCAAACTAAATCTGCTCTATCATATCAGCTTTTGGTGTCTAGCTAATAAGTGCATTTCTTATCTCAGATTATGAGTGAAAGAGACACTTTGTATGTGCGCACGCGCTTAATTTTGCTATCGCTAAAGTAAGTTTCTTCCCAACACACATGTCGTCAGTGGTCAGTGGTCACTGGTCTAGTAGCTAGTAAAAGAGTAGGCCGTAGCTCTGCCTTAAATTAATAAGACTGTTGCTAGCAAGAGTTACATGATGCTGAAAACAGCTTACAAACATCGATGAACAAGCAAACGAAAGATTACAAAACACAACTTGTCATCAAGGCCATCATCTCAAGGAAGAACCAGAGCGGAGAAGAAGCAACGCCGTGAAGCTCGCCACCGGGGATCCTGCCACCGTCAAGACCTGGCACATCGCAGCCAGAATGCCATCTGCCTCCACCTCCGAAGAAGGTCCCAACCTTCTCGCCATGGATCGTAGGGCGCCGGTCCGTCAGCAGGTGGAGCAGCTCTCCCTGGAGCACGCATGAGCACCAGGGGCATCATACCAAGGACCTGAACCAGACACAACCACCACATGGAAAGACCACAAGCCTCGCCGCCGACCAACGCACGAGCCACCCAAAAGGCTTTAGCTTCAGGATGGAGATCGCCGAAGAAGACACGGCAAGAGCCGCAACCGCAGACCAAGACACACATGCAGCAGCACGGACACCTTCCGCCGACCCAAGGCGTCGTCTTAAAGAAGAAACACGACGCGAGAGCGCCGTCGCCGCCCAATCCGGATATTTAGGTTTTCACCCCGGCGCAAAGGAAGGAGGGAGGGGGATATACCTCAACATCGCCTCCAAGGAGGAAGACGGCGTCCAGGACATCGCAAACGTTGTGACCGCCACCGCCGGCCAAGGATTTCACCCGGCCAGAGCCCCCTACCCTGCCACCCCAACCAAACCCGACACTGACGAGGACGCCGGATCCCATGGCCTTGGGTTGGGTGCCGCGCGGAGCCGGCCTCCATCTTCAGATTTGCCACGGGTCGACGGGGTAACCACCGCAGCGCGAGCACCGTCCACCGCCTCCACGCCACCCACGTGACCGAGGAGACGGTCCTCGGCATCAGCAAGCGCCCCCCATCGCCAGGGACCGCGCCGCCCTCACCTCGCAGAGGCCACCGCCTCCGGTGCCCAAGCCCCCACCGGGACGAGTGCTGGTCAGCCACGCCCTGACCCACGGCTGCTCCGGCAGGAGCAGGACGCAGCAGGGGCGCCGACGTCGCGTCCGCACCAGCACCAGCACCAGCACCAGCAGATCCCGCGCGGAGTTCCTCCCCCTATCGCCACGCGAGGAGCCGAGAGCCCGAATCTCCGCCACCCCCTTCCCCGACGTCGCGGGCTTTGACCGGCAGCACCTCTAGGGGAAACAAAGAGGGGAGATCGAGGTGGCGGGGGGGGGGGGGGGGGTTTCGTCCCCCAGTCGCCAGGAGGAGGCGATGTGGGGGAGCGAACCGGTTTGGTTCTCCGCCCCTCAAAATGTCAGTCCGTCTAGTAGCTAGTGAAACACGAAGTTGTGGTTATTGATTTCGCCTTCACATATTCTCCCTGTCCGGCCGTCACAGAGACACTAGTATCACAATCCAATCTTGCCAATCACCTCGACGTGTTAAGATTACAGGTTTTCTTGTCCTATAGCAACTGGATTAGTGCAACAAATTAAAAAAAACGAACTTTCCTAATGTAGTTAGCATGTCCATTTTGCTACTCGATCATGCCCTGTTTGTTGGTCGTGATCTGCTCGATCCGCAAGGGACAAGTGGCAATTACGCTGATTGGATGAATGATTGATGCTATGGATCGACTCGCCGGTGTGTTCTTGTTTCTTTTTTAGGGATAGCACATGGCCGACTTAATGGTGGATGCATCAGCTAATGGCCGCAATGTGGAGTGACCACGCGGGCGCTTCGAGTGGCGACAGGGACACAAAATGTTGGGATAAAGCCAAAAACAGACACAAGCAGCAAGAGAACGTGCGTGGCCGTGGACGCGACTTTCATGTTGTCGCCTCATGTAGTTCATCTCCACGCGTCCTCTTCCTCCTTTCATTTCAAATTATTCATTAATTATATTAGCTTTGTCTTGTTCTTTCACTCCAAAAAAATCCCTAAAAATAGCTACTCTCTGTCCTCAAATAAATGTATGTTAAGACATATCTTAAATCAAACTTTATTGTCTTTGATCAATTTTCCAGAAAAAATAGCAACATTTTATGACATTAAATTAATATATCTATATTCATCTTGACACATTGTTCAATAATATATTAATTTAATGTTACATAGTATATTGCTAATTTTTGTGTAAAATTTTAATCAAATTTGAAAATATTTGACTGCCAAAAAAACGTACACTTATTCACGGATGGAGGAAGAGTATGTCTTGTTCCTCCACAAAAGAAGGAGGCTTTGTTTTTAAAGGAAATTTTTAGAACTTGGATACTATGGAATCCGATAAACTTAGTCTATCACTAAGTTACATATTTTTTACCCGACCACTAAGTTACAGAAAAGTCGAGAGGGGCGAGTTTCATTTAGACTATTCATATAAAACTTTTGATTTTTTCCTAAGCTACATATTTTCGAATTTGGGTATGGCAAACACATACATACATGTATCCTCTACATGCGAACATTTTATTTCAATTTTTTGAGGTTCAAAAATACTGATTTTGAGGCACTATAGTATTCGAGTCATGTTCAATCTAGGTGCCACTACGTAACTCTACTTTGTCTTTGCTTGTTCCGTTAGGGCATCTCCAGCGGCGCGATGCATTTCGGACGTCCAAACGGACGTGTCGTGTCCGTTTCCGTCGGGCCAAATGGTCGAAATCGTCCGGGCATCCGTTTCCATCGGGGTGGCTCCAGTGGCACGACGCATAATTTTTTTTTTCATTCATAGGCCATAATTTACATGAAAAAAAAACATAAAAAGGCAGAAAGGCGTGCTAATACGTGTTGTCTACTGGTCCTCGTCCCTAACGAGGTCAATCAGCTACGGCGTCGGCCATGGAAGCTCGTACGCCGGCGGTGGAGGAGGTACAGCCGCACGGGCAGCAGACGAAGCGCGGATGTTGGAACACGTCGGCGTGGCCGGAGGAGTCGCCGGCCTCTCCTGCACGAGCGCTGACTCGCGGAGCTGGATTGCGAGCCCGTCCCACAAAGCGAGCTCGTTGAGCTCGTCCTGCTCGTTGTTGGCCAGTGCCATGGAAATGGCCTCCTCCTCGGAAATGTCCGGCGGCTGGGTCTCCAGATCCCACGCCGGCCCGCCGTCGTCGTGGTCGTACTGCGCCATGGTCACGTCCTCGTGCGCGTCCTCGTGCTCGTCCTCGTCGCCGTCCTCGTCCGCGTCCTCCTGGTCGTTCTCTTCTTCTTCGGCGGCGATCTCGCGCTCGAAGTAGCCTACGTCGGCGAGGTAGGCAGCGCGGCACCGCGCGTCGAACTCCCACACCCCGAAGGAAATCCAGTTGTAGGAGTTTAGCCCGTACGCCGGATCCTCCCGCAGATCCGACGGGCGGCGGCGGCGCACCTCGTCCCGCCGCTCTCGGCCCTCGCGCGGCACGGGGGTGACCGGCACGCGCCGCGAGTTCAGGTACCAACCCCTTCCCGGCAAGTTCGCGTCCGGCCATGGCACCGGCTTGTTTTCCTCCCATAGATGTCGCGCGAGGTCAACACGGACGTACCGGCGGACCCGTGCCTTCTTGCCGGAACGCGAGCCGCTAGCCTCCTGGTCGTTCTTCGTCTTCCGGAACAGCCAGCATTTCTTCCCCATGGCGTCGGTGTGGTGAATACTGTGGGATTTGGCAATGGTTTTGGTCGGGGAAATGGGCGCCGGCAGCGTCCCTTTAAGAGGCTCTGACGCCTTCTCGCCTTCAATGGTCTGCCAGTGCAACGCCTACTAGCTGCGCATGCTCGCGGAAGCCGAGGCGCGCCATTAACGCGGCCCTGCAAAGGCTGCACCGCGCCGCCCGAAAGTAATACCGCGGAAGACGAAGCAGTTGTGCCGCTGCCAGTCGAGCCCGGTGGAGAAGGAGCGGACACTTTGCGCGTCCGCCGAGACGCAAATTTAGCGCATATTTGGGCCAGGTTTGCGTCTCCGCGGACGATCCGTTCACTTTGTGTCGTCCCGCTGGAGGTGGTGCCAGCCGTATTTCCGGTCACGGCGGACACAAACAGCGCGTCGCTGGAGATGCCCTTAGCCCCCATCCCGCCGGTTTCACGTTCCAGGATTAGACCAGCTAGGATTTTTTTTTCCCACCCAGTTTGTTTAAGGCATTTGGTTACACTCGGCATGAATTATTCCCATGTCCAATCCCTTCAAAAAAAAAAAGCCCTAACTTCACGGGGATAAAAAAAATGTCTCCCACAGAATCTACCCCAAAAGAAGAAGAAAAGGGAACAGTGCGAGAGGAGTTTCGTCTCCTATCCCTCTCGCTGGCGGATCAAGAAAAAAATATTAGTTTTCTTTTCTCTTTTTTGATTGTGTGCATCCGTACTGTCATTAGGGTGTTGTATTGTTGCAGAGGCTAGATGTAATTGGTATCTTTTGGTATTAATAGGGTGGGGCAACCATGCTAATCTCATGTATATATGAGCTAGATTTTTTTTTGCTTTTTATTTTTTTCTTTCTAAAATATGTGCAAAGATGAAATGCTAGGGTGGGGCATGCCCCACCCTAACCCCTGTTGGCTCCGCCATTGCTCTCGCAAGTGGAAGGCAACAACAATGGCTAGTGGGGTAGAGGGCAGTGCGGCGGCGCAACCAACCGAATGGGATTGGCAACAACGATGTGCTCCTCCTTCCACCTTTGCTGAACTTCCGAGGCAACCCTGAGTTGAAGCGATGCAGTGATATACAATCGATGACAACTTGTAGATCCACCCTAGGTCGCTTTACCCTAATAAAAATCATCCTTATTCCAGAATGCTTGTATGTGCTTATGATTTTGTTGTCAAAAAATCTGAAAGATTATTGCAATGAATTTAATGTCATATTTTCTTAGATGCAAATATATCATAAACACATTTATTTATTTTGAAGTATAATTCAATATTTCTATTGAAAATTGACAATTATATGGGATATTTTTACTAGATTTCTAGCAAATTCCTCTTTAACTTAGCGAGGCATAAAACCCTTCCGTGTAATTGCTTATTTCAATAACCTCAAAGAGCCCAATAAACTTGGTGAAAAACTTGAAATTCGTGATGAAAATGGTGAATGCAGATGCTTGAAACATCTATTTGATGAATAAGTTTTGAAGATAATGCACGCATTTCCTTTTTTTCTAAGAACGTGTACATTTTTCATCATTTTTTAAAAATACTTATTTTAATGATAACATTTTCTACAAGAGATGAGGACTTTCCTAAGGAGAAACGGATAATGATGAAGTGGTGATATGTGCACTTTCTAGCATGTATCATCATTGCGACAAAATGGTGATAGAGGTAGCACATGGGCGCACAATTATGAGTGAAATTACCATAGCGGTTCTATTTCAATCTCTTGTGCACAAAGCTAAGTAAATAAGCTAACTTGAATTATGTTCTAAACTTGCTTTATAATCTATAATCCATTTCCTAAATATGGGCACATGAACATAAGACTAATCAGAATAAGGCTCAGTTTGTGGTGTTGTAGGTTTATTAGAAAATTCAGCATCTCCATAAAAAAAAATAGAAAAAAAATAAGTAGATAGTTATTAACATTAATACTCACTCCTTCCCAAAATAAGTTCTCTATTCCTTTTTGTTAAATTCATATTTAATATAAATTTAAAACATAAAAAAGTTAAGATATCACGTTGCTAATATTAGAACTGCCACGAAATGCTATTCGTATTATATGCATTTGGTAAATAGGTATCAATATGTCTAATTCTATAAAGATTAATTTTGATGCAAAATAATACCCAGGCTGTTTTGATATAAAATCTATGGAAATCCAATGCGTCTCACGGATGCATATGAACCCATTGTTTAAAAACATATTTTAAAGTGCAAAGAATTTCATGAAAAAAAATGTTTCTCATGTACATCCCGATATTCTATGTTAGTGCACAAATTCAAAAAAAAAATATTTACCTTGTTACAGAAGATAAATTTCGATGCTCCGACATAACTATTCACGAGCCGTATATATAATATATATTTCACAAGCCGTATAATATATATTGTTTCAAAAAAGTTGTGTGCGGTGGACATGCAATTTTTTGGCATAATGTTTTAACATTTTAAATTTTGTTTTTATGCATTTATGCACATGAGAGAGCCAAAGCACCACCTCTGTTGAGCAAGGCTACATTGACCCTCGCCCCAATAAGTTACTCCACGGCCACGGGAATGCCCTGGAATCGAATTGTCGGCAGCGGCAGCACAACGGCGGCGGTTGACAAATCGCGCCGCACAGCCGCAGCCGCAGCGGCGCTTCTTCTGTGGCGCGTCGCTCTCCGGCAGCCGCGAGCAGAGAGAGATAGCCACGCGATCTTCCCGTCGCAGTCTCCCACATCGCATCGTATCGTATCGCTCGCTGCATTGCAGCGCCGCAAACGCGCGAGCCAGCGCGGTGGCTGGCACCGGGCATCGCACTCCACGCAGCGCCGCGGCAGCCGGCCGTCCGGCCATCCGTGGGTGGTTGAGAGCAAAACGCGCACGAGCGCGCTTGCCGACGCCCGCGATTTAGCGGCGCGACTCCTCGATCGGCTTGAACGAATTCTCTATCTAATCTCCCGTCCCGTTTCGGCCACGCGAACGCCGGACGCTTTCCGCCGCTCTCGACTCCGGCAGCTGTCGCGGCCGGGCCCGCCATGCAACAACGGGACGCGCACCACCGGCTCGGCCGCAGCTGGAGGCGACGACTGACGGCGACACCGACTCCATCCAACGCGATCCAACGTCTACGTGGCTGACTCCGACAGTACTCGACCAGTCGACCTAGCCAGGGGCCCGTGCTCGGCGGAATTGGCCACCTAGCTAGCCTGGATATGTCCGGCCGCTTTTTCGACGCCGTTCTGTGCTCCTCTGTGTGCACAAACGTTCCACGATACCATTCCAGCTCGTAGGTCGCTGTGCGGAGTAGGCACCAACTGGCAGCACCACACGTACCTGAGCCGCCGGATATATTATGCCGTGGCGGAAAGCAGCGCCGCCGCCCGCCGCCACCGCGCGCACTGATTTATTATTGATTCCGGCGGCGCGGGAGCCGACAGAAGTGGGGATATATGCATTTTGTTTCTTGCTTCTTTCGACCAAATTTCAGACTACTCGTACTAGGGACTAGGGAGTACTTCCTCCATACCGGCTATTAAGACAATACCTACTTTAAAGGAAAAACTAATTATTAATTTGGTTAGTAAAATATGAGATATGTGGTACAAATATTATGCTAGCACTGAACCAAATTTATAGTTGAAGTTTTTTTTTCTTGAAGTACATATTACCATATTAAATCGGTATAGAGGATATAACATACACTACTATCATGCATATGACACTAATCTATGTTACTGACCTCATTGCTACTTTAAAGTGCATAAAAAATATAGAAGTATGCTTTTTTGTACAAAGTTTGAGATAAAAGTCCATTATTTTAGGACGGAAGAGGTAGAAATAGTATCATAGAATGTTGATTTAGTCAGCTTGCAGATCTATTTTATCTTAAAAGGTGTAATATTATGGTACTCTCGATACTGCTATATTAGGATAAAACGCACTTCAAGAAACAAAATTGATCATTAATTTGGTCAACAAATATGTAAACCTAATTAATGGTTAAAAAATCTTGAACGGTGTATTACCCTAATAAAACGGTATGGAGGGAGTATCCGCGGATGTTTTTCTTTTTTAGAAGTCAAATATTTTAAAATTTGACCAGATTTTTATATAAAAATGGCAACATACATGACATCAAATTACTACATTATTAAACTACATGTCAAAATAATCGTGTATTAGTGAAAAAGCGTGTACATTCACACATTTTGGTCCATACCTAAAAATATCTTGTACTACGGTATTAGTGAAAAAGGGAGTATAGTCTTGCTCTGAAAACGGTCAGTGCTAGGGTAGAATAGATAGAGCCGTGCACGTGCTTGATCGTGTCTTGTCCCACGAATTCAACAGCCTCGACCGGCCTCTATCTTGGTGATGCTCCACGTACGGCCGGTGCGCTCTCCACCTCCAGCGTGGTACAATGCTGTGTTTTGAATTTTGATGATGCGGCAGCACTGCTCTATTCGCACGTGCTTTAATTCCTGCGGTGGCATCGGTCCCAGGCTAATGGGTTACGAAAGCATATCAGGTCAGAGCGGCATCCGGTATTGTTTGTCTCGTCTCGTGCTCTTGTTATGGCATGCTGTTGAGTAGGGTCCGAATCACACCAGAACGCTCTAATTAGGCACGCATCCAGGGGTGGAAACAAAACTCGAAGCACAAACTCAGCTTGACTGAGCTCGAACTCGAACACTAATAAGTTAAGCTGAGTTAACATTTTTACTTGTTAAAAAATAAGTTTGATAGGTTGGTTTACGAGTACTCGGTAAGCTCGTTAATATCCTTACGCTAATATACTAGCTTATGGATTGGTCAATACTAAAGGAAAACCAGGATGAGTATCTCAAAGATATACGTAAGGAGGTATATAGATGATGAACCATCCTTCTTATACTTTTACTCCTCGGTGAATTCATTACCCAAGTATTTACCAAGTCCAACCAAGCTATACTGAGGATGGGACTTGGCAAACTATACTTCGGAGAAAGTACATCGGCTCGAAGACATTATCTCAAATGGTTTGGAAACCTGGGGATTCACACTTCTGGGCCGGTCTTATGGCGACAAAAAATGTCTTTTTTCGACATGGGACTTTCTCCATTAAGAATGGTGCACAGATACGGTTCTGGGAGGATGCTTGGCTCGACAATGCACCCCTATGTGAACAGTATCCCGCTTTGTATAGAATTATGCGTCGCCAAGGTGATACCATTGCAACTGTAATGGCCACCTCACCCCCGAATGTGACGTTCAGATGGGTTTTACTAGGACAAAGGCTCGTGGCATGGAACAACCTAATTCTGCGGCTTGGAGATATTCAATTATCACCGGAGCGGATGAATTTCGATGGAACCTCCACGTAGATGGTTCCTTTTCTCGTAAAATCTTTCTACAATGCGATGTCTGCTCTCGATTTACCAGTTGATAATAATAAGAAAATTTGGAAGATGAAGATACCATTAAAAATTAAATTTTTTGGATGATATCTTCGTCGTGGGGTTATTCTCACCAAAGATAATCTTGTTAAGCGGAATTGGCACGGAAGTACACGATGTGTCTTTTGTCATCATGACAAAACCATCAATCATTTATTCTTCCGGTGCCGGCTTGCGAGATCTATATGGTCGATCATCCAAGTAGCGTCTACCTTGTATCCCCCGACTAGTGTCGCTAATGTCTTTGGCAATTGGCTGCATGGTATCAATTCAAGGTTTAAAATGCTTCTTAGGATGGGGGCGCTAGCGATTATCCGGGCGCTCTGGCTATGTAGAAATGACAAGATCTTTAATGACAAAAATTGCTCTTTGTTGCGGAGTTATCTACGGATGCACGGGTATTCTCCGTTCATGGTTACCTCTTCGGCGGGAGGAGAACCGAGACCCGTTTACTGGAGGTCCAGTACACGGTTGGAGGATACGGCGAGGGATACTTTTTCCCTACATGGGTGGCAGCATAGTCTACGGATAGAAGCTCCACCTAGCTCTTAGGCGTTATATAATTCATCATTCCGATATGTATTTCGCCTTTTTTGTTTTATGTAACTTTGGTCACTTGAGACAAACAAACGGCTGTGTGCATCCTGATTATGCAGAGGCTGGATGTAATTGCTTCTTGAAGTAATAAAGCATCCTTTATCGAAAAAAAAACCAAGCTAAGGTTCTGAACTCGCTATGTTAATGAGTCAAGTTGGACACGTTCGTTAACTGACCGCTCCATATCCGCCCCCTACACACTTACGGCATTTACAAGCGCACGATAGCTTTCGCGACAGGCCAGCATAGCAAATCACACGTATTTTTGACCGGAGGGTACAAGAGTAAACCCTTTGATACATCATCATTCACTGCTTACAATTGACAACGATACAGGAGAGCTAATTACAAAGGTAAGCCAATCAGATGGGTGTCCACCTATCTAAATTTCCACGCAAAATAATCATCACAAGAAAAAAATTAAAGGAGTTTCTGCTCAGTGGGCCCAAATGCCTAACTACACGCACAGATTTAGCACCACGGCCTCACTCAATGCCCAATTTCACGGATCCGTCCTTTACAAGCTTTATGCTAAGGCTGTTGAATCTCCCTCTGGAATAATGCCGTGATGCCTTTCTCCAGTCCGTGCCTGTCTTCATCATTGCTACAAACTCGTCGTAGCTGATCTTGCCATCCTACACACACAAAGCAGATGGTCTTTTAGACGAACTGAGAACCAAAAGTAGTGGCTGTACTAGATACTACAAGAGAATCATCACCTTATCAGTGTCGACTTCCTGCAATATGTCGTTCACCACTTCCATGCCATCAGCTGCCCCGTCATCCTTTAGAGCCTCTCGAAGCTCGTCCGGCTCGATGTAACCATTGCCATCCTTGTCGAAGAACAGGAAAGCCCGCCTAAGGTGCTCATCATTCGCCATCCGTTGCAAATGAAGAGAAACTGCTAGAAATTCGGGATAATCCAGTGCTCCCTTGCCATTTGTATCCACCTGTTACCAACCATAGCTGATCAATAATAATGTTGCTGCGTATAACATACAATCTAATCAAACTAAATCTGAGCATGGTTGCAAATACAGTAATTCATCCTCCTTTTTACCTGTCTGTCAAATAGTTACATTAACCACAAACTCAAACAAGATATCATATGATGCCAAATATCAGTCCACCAGACAAAACTAAACAGATGGCATGGCTAAATGGGTCTTAAAATAAGTCTCATAGTTATAAAAAAAGGTCTAATGATAGGAGACAGAAATGTTGAAAGGCAAAATTACCAAGGTAAACATCAGACAAAGGCAAGAGGTTCTTTCAGCAGGACAATGAGTGGGTGTACCGTACTCCTTATTTGCCACATTTTTCAGTTGTTTTACAAGGTCACCAGGCAAATGATGCAAAGCAAAGTTATTATGGTTCCTGAAATGGGTACGAGTACCCAATACCTTAGCCACTCTAGCTTTTGTCATCTAGAAGGGAATGAGTTACATGAACCTAGGCCAAGTGGTGAGCTAGAATAAATATCCACTGGAAATTTTCAATTCTAATCTGGAAAGGAATGTCAAACGCTTTAACCTGGAAAGTGTGTGTGTAAAATACACCAGCAACTAAGGGGCCAAGTCAAATAGTAGCACCAAATCTCCTCCATTTGTTTGACATGTTAAACAATGTACAAACATCCACATAGCAACTGGCAAAGTTTAAGGCTATATGCATCAATTGATGCAAAGGCCGGGGGTTATCCTTTTTTTCGAAAAAAAGCAACTGGCAGAGGGAAAATGAAGAAGCCAAACAGCGCATCTGATGAGAAAGACTTTGTACCATGGTGGAAAAGAAACATAGGTGCAGCTGTTGAGATTGCAAGTTTGAGCACTGTCCCGTAGCTTAATTTAAACTTGTTTCTGAAACGTTAATCCAATTGAATAACTGGACCAAATTACAGAATTAGGCCCCAGTAAGGTAAGTCTTCTTAGGATATAGGCACTGCTATGGAATATGAGACTTAAGAGGGGTGTATATATCATGGCCTACTAATGATGCAAAAATACTCCCTCTGGCCCAAATTAACTGGTGCAGCCATATACTATGGCCAGTATAAGTGTACTCTTGACTTCTTGAGCTGTCTCAATTAATTTGGGCCGAAGGGAGTAACAGTTTTGTCCCAGTAGCATCTGAGCCTCGCTAATCATTGCAGAAGCTTGAAACATTCAGCTGTTGCGGTACAATTTAGCATTCCATGTTAAAACGGAAAGCGGAAATGGAAGACCTAACACTACTAGGAAAAGGCCTATAGCTGCATGGGTTACCGCCGGCGCACCAAACTGGGCATGCGCCGGTGCTAAATACCGCTAGCGCACCATGTTTCAGCCGCGCCGGGTGATGACTCAATACCGCTGGCGCAGAGAAAATTTAGTGCACCGGGAATAAGGGTGAACCAGGTCCGGGCCAGACCGAAAATCGGAGCCCTCTTACCGCCGGCGCACCACCATGTTGGTGCGCCGGCGGTAAGAGTAGCTGCGATTTTCGAAAAGGAAAACAGAGTTTTTTGAGGTTTTAGATTTTGATGGAAAAAAAAAAAGTACCCCCGGCGCACCACCATACTAGGTGCGCCGGCAGTAACCTTTCCTATATATATAGGCACAAACCAGCCTTCTCCTCCTCCTCTTCCACTTCTCCTCTCCTCCTCCTCTCCTCCTTCCTTCTCCTTTTCTCCTCTCCGACGACCTCCTCGTACTCCTCCTCCGGCAACCTCCTCCTCCTCCACCTCAGGCCTCCACCTCCTTCGGTGACCTCCTCCGCCTCCACCTCCACCTCCACCTCCGGCCTCCTCCTCCTCCTCCACCACCTCCACCTCCAGCCTCCGGCCTCCTCCTCGTCCTACTCCTACACCGGCGCAGCAACGACAACAAGGCGGCCCACGGTTTTCAAGGACGAACCCGAGCTAGATCTAGATCTAGATCGGCCTTTTTTTTGAAATTTTTAAAAAAACATACCGCCGGCGCACCAGGCCTGGTGCGCTGGGGATAACTTGTGTTACTGCCGGCGCACCAGCTGGTGCGCCGGTGGTAAGCCATTACCACCGGCCTGCGCCGGCAATAAGCCTTTTCCTAGTAGTGTAAGTGACAACGACTCCTGAGATATAGGAGAAAGATATGATGGTTGGGTCAATAGGGTTTAGCTGATATTGCCTTCATCTATGTTGCTCTTGATGTACAAAACCTTGTGTAGATACCCATATTTTGACCAAACTATGACAACATGTGGCTTTCATGCACTAGCCAACGCAACCAAAAGTCCAAACGGATGGAAAGGGCTAGGCAATCCACATATACTGTAACAGCTGTTTGGTTGGTACGCTTGGTAAAGTGTTGGCTTTCCACATGAATCTTTCACCATAATTGTGGTAAATTTTGGCACAGAAATAGTATATGACAAGTGGACCAGGTGACTACATGCTTTTGACATACCTGCCAATAAACTACAGTTCTAAGAATTCACATGAAAGTTTTCCTTAAAAATGTAGTTTTGCCGTTGTGATAGTTTGGTGAAGTATGTGGACTTTCATGACTTTTACTACAGTATATTTTTTATACCAGTTCTCCAAACATGTGGTTTGTTAGCCACCAATGGATATTTTCAACAATATTCCCACGTGTCCATCAGCTTTTCTTAATAAAGCAGTAAATGGAAGTTGAATTCTTTGAAGTACTTACAGCTTCAATAAGCATCTGCACTTCTGATTCTGCAAGATGAGAACCAAATTTTGCTATTCCACTCTTCAGTTCTTCACAAGAGACAACACCATCATTATCAGTATCCATTGCCTTGAACATCTCCTTTATGTCCTCAACTTCCTCAGCAGACAAATGATCAGCGATAACCTAGTGAAATGTTATACACCATTTATTAGCATCTTAACTGTAAAATGTAAGGCAGAGACTTGGAAAATTGTTGAGCATCAGACAAGGATGGAAAGGTTAAATGGGCAATGCACATACTCTTAGAGCTCTTCTTTTGAATCTGTTCATCCTAGAAAATTGCTTGAGCCTTGACTTGACAATATCTCCAAGAGGAACATTTGGAGCTTTCTTAGCGTTTTGAAGCCAATGGTGCTCTGTGATAAATAAAAGTTTAATGGCAAAAGTTACTTATACTTACCTAATATGTATAACATGGAAAACACATGAATGTGAATTCAGAAGTATTGGGGAAAAAGACAAGATGCTTAAGGAGGTCATTCCACTCTCTACAAGAATACGGGCTGAGGTAACATCAAGTTACAAAGTGCACCAAGTGTTCCGCCCAAACATTCTGTCAGTTATAGCACAAACATTCTATAAAATGTCCAAGCAATAATTATGTACATTGATGACTGAATCTGGTCTATGTTTAACATCTTCATTTCAGCGACAAAGTGTCTAATTTTTAAGACACTGAATTCCGAAATAATGGAGCTGATTCAACGCACATGTTTTGGATGGAGAATCTAAACCCTTTGTATGTCCAAGGTTATGCTTAGAGTCAGGCACGCAGAAAAATATTGGATAAGCTATACAAATGGTTACTATCCTCCAAATAAGTTAATAGCTGTATTGGCCCAGCAATCCACCTGGCAAATTACTTAGAATTCAGAAGTTCAGATACACAAATGATAACTATACTCCAAATAAGAAGCATAAATGTAACCTTAGGAAGAGCACAACAGATACACAAACAAAACAAAGACAACACACTGGAAACCAAATAACAAAACTGCCAACAAAAATGAAAGATAGTTTAACGTGTAATTAAATTTTAGTTTTTATGTTACCGGAGAAATGGCCAACCAGGACTAGCTTACCATGTCACTGAGTTAGAATAGTTCGATCTCCGAAAATATTTCAAAGTAGGTCCTGCTGGACAAGTAAACAGGTACTACCCAAGTAGCGATGTACACAAACCAAATTTAACCTCATATCCAGACAAAATACAAATTTATGCATGGCTACATTATGTCATGATGCATATTGTTGGAAGTTGGAAGGTAAAGGGCAGAAAAGAGTGGAGTTCAATGCCATGGCAGTTTCTGGAGGGAAGTAGACAGGCAGTATATCAGTGTGTGTAACATACCAAGAACCTGCTTTGCAGTTAACCTGAGCTTGGGATCAGGTTCCAACATTCGTCGAACTAAATCTTTAGCATTTTCTGAAACATTAGGCCAGGGTTCCCGTTTAAAATCGATATTTCCGCGAAGAATAGCCTGTGCAACACCTTGTTCAGTCTCTGCAATATTTCCGTGTGTAAGGTCTCATTCAGGAAGTGAAGCTAAAGCTAAAGACAAAGAAGGTTTCAATTAAATCATACCAGCCCAAAATGGAGGAACCCCACATAGTAAAATATACAAGATAACGCCAGCACTCCAGATGTCGATTTCTGGTCCATAGTTCCTCTTCAGTACTTCAGGAGCCATGTAATAAGGGCTTCCCACAATTTCTGAAAACTTTTCACCTAAAAAACATATAACGAATACATAAAAAAGAATCAGATGAAAGTAGAATTTTGTTTATACGAATAGACACCCTCTGCGCAATCACTGCAAATCAATTGCTTGTTTTAGCAGCCCTACAAGGGAGAGGGACATAGCTCCCCTAACATGGATCGCTAACATGTGGACCCCACGTCTGGTGGGCCCACGTGTCGGCGACCCAACGTTACCATGTGCTACCGCAGAGGATCCCGGTAAAGGGGGAGTGAGTTTGTCATTACAAGGCCTGACTGCCTCCATTATCCTTTGATTTACAAGAAACAAAAGGGAACACACTGTCACTTGATGCAATGTAATCTGAAGGCACTGATATCCATATGCAATGGTGGAGTCCTAATAACAATCAACTTTCATGACATGTACAAATGAAGGTAACTCCACAGTTTGCAAGAGATCCTCAAACAAAAAGAAGAAAAACTTCCGGAGTTTCTGAGAAGCCTCTTTTGTCTAGACAAGCTGCTACCTAGTAAACGGTAGACAAACTATTCAGCTGTCCATATAGACAGACAACAACCTCAATACCTCATGATGAAAAGAACCTAAAAAGGAAATCAATAAAGGAGAGCTCACATACAACATATTCATGGTAGAGGTATGGTTTCATGTCACTTATCTAAATCCTAAGCCCTACCTATAAACTTACTTGATAAACTATAAGGCGACTGCTTCCATAGACCCCCAAGGGCGAACGGTTATGTTGAGCGGAACACAAGGACGGCCCAGATTAATCCACGGCGAGGGGCATGATCGACTTTTCACCTTCGATTTGGGTACAGAAATGCCCGATCCAAAACCCGCAGGACCCGTTAGCCGAGGGGGTACGCGTATCACCGCGAGAATACATACACGCCCGTACCTCTTCCGCGTACACGACCGTCCATATCTCTTCCGTGTACACACGGGTCCACGCCCACGCGCACAGTCCAGAAGAGTCCACTATTTTTTAACCCCACTCGGCCTCATCTCCTCCCCACCATCCCCATTTCTGGCAAAAAGCAGAGGAAGAGAAAACCCTAACCCTAGTTCGACCACAGCCTCTCTCCACTCCCATTTATTCGTCAAAGCACAGATCCGGCCATGGACAAGAACTTGGCCGCGGCTGCTGCTGGTTTGGAGGGCGGAGCGGGAGCGTCGCTGCGGGGGCGGCTGCGCCTGCTGGTGCGGTGGCGGACAGCGGAGCGGGAGCGGCCGGTGCTGCTCTGGGCAGCGGCGCCGATGCGGTGGCGGCTGCTGCTCGCACCGCTGCGGAGAGGGAGGCGATGTACAAGGAGATCGACGCCTTGTACGAAGCCCGCGAGTACGTCGAGTCCTGCGAGGTAAATCTCTGTCTCCCCTCTCAGATCTGGTAACCGCTTCTATGTCGATGTAGTAGATCTAGTAACCGTTGCTCGATATCCGAAGGTAGGATCGGATGTAACCGATGTAGTAGATCTATGGTGAAATTCTTGGACATTGTCAACAAATTCTTGGACATACCTTTTACCTTTATTGATAGTGGATGCTATGATTTGTGCCTTCGTATGGGGAAAAGATGTTGCTATGTCTAATAATGTACTGATTGCCAAAGTAATCATTGATTTGCAGATGAGTGTTAGTTAACCAATTAGTAAAATAATCATTAATAATAATATCCGGTATATCGAATTCATATTGCAAGTAAGATCATCTTCGCCTAGTTTTCATTATTGGAAACTCGGCATGTGTACTCCCTCCGGTCCGGTGTTCTAGGCTCCTAGTGAAGAACTATTTGTTCCAAAACACCTAACAAATAAGACATGCTTTCATTTCATTTCCTAATTAATCAAATCCTATAATTACTCCTAACCCCAATGCATGCTTCTCTCCTATTTTTTTAGGTTGCGTGAAACGCTTTCTTCACATGCAGTGAGCTAAAATGACGATCCACTTGCCCTCTTTAATAGAGGCATTTAAAGGAAAATATCAAAACAAGATGCTGATTGGTGAAAACGTATGGGAAGAGGAGATGTAGTTAAGTTTAGCCAATAGTTTTACACCTTGGTTGTGATGCTATTCCTAGTAAGCCCAGAATACCGGACCGGAGGGAGTAGTTATTACATCTTTCTGTTTTACTTAATGGGAAATCATTGTAAGTAGAGCAACAACACACAAAACCTATTTGTGCTACACATAAAAACTAGTAAAACTAGGAATTAATCGAGGCAGTGAATTAGGGTGGACGATGCATGTAGGATTGCTATGACTCCATGCCCCTTTGTTTTGGCCATTGCATGCCTGGATGTGCTGGGTGGTTCATCTCCCATAGTTAATTAGGCTAGGACCTTACCGATGGCTGGATGTGCTCGGTGGTTCATCTCCCCTAATTAATCTTTCTTATTAAGTGCTATGACTGCTGCATGCACGAACATTGTTAAGCTTTCTTTGATTTTATCTTGCATGCACCAGGATAAATGGAGATTGCACTTCTAAGCTTTCTATATATGATCAATCATCGAGTAAATGTCTGTTAAGTTTATCTGCAACCTCTTGTATTGGTTTACCATCCACATGACTAACTAATTTTATTTACAGTACAACACTGATGATGATGTCGACGAGGACAACTTCGAGTCTTACGTGTTGAGGCAGCTCAAGAGGTTCGAGTCTCGCAAGCTGAAGACACTGCATAGGGGAAGACATGTTTGCCCTTTCTGTCCCAGCAAGGTGAAGGACGGTTTGCTGGTTTCCCTTGAGATGCATGCTATGGACATTCGCCACAGCGCCCGCAAGTGGCAGGGCAAGGCTGACCACGAGGCACTTGCAAGGTTTGTGCTGGATCCTCGCCTTCCCCGTTCCGGCAGGATTCTCAAAAGGCGTCACGACATGTGAACCTACCATGCATGGCTCAGCCTGATGCCTCACCTGTATATATGTTT
>NC_061513.1:100484313-100499020 GCF_022539505.1 Lolium rigidum
CCAAATACGTGTGATTTTCTATGCTGCCCTGTCGCGAAAGTAGGGGGGAATATCGAGCGGTCAACTCGACTTAACTCGCAAATACTTGTTAGTTAACAAACTTGAGGAAATTCAATTTGGCTCTTGGGTGCGTATGCTCCCTCTACCAAGAAAATATATTTCGAAGTGTTGAAAAATTTTGACAAAAAATTCTACATGTACGTCTCCATAATATATGTGCGTGCGCCAAGTTTCGAGAAAACTCGATATTTTTTGTGGTCTATATAAAAAAGAGAAAATTTATGTTGTGACAAGCCTTATTTTAAGTACCGAATTTTGTCCTTTTTACACACGTCACAAGATAAGTCGAATTTTCATGAAACAACTTTGTGGACGTGTAGCACGTGAAGATGTACGTGCGAATTTTTTGTTTTAAATTTTTTGATATTTCAAAATGTATTTAAGATGCATTTCAAAATATAGTGATCATATGATCCCATGTGCCAAAACACCACCCCCGAGTTTGTCTGACTTGACTCATTAACATAACGAGCTTAAAATCCTAGCTTGGCTTGACTCGGTAAATATTTGAGTTAGCACGATAAGCTTGATAAGCTCGGTAAATATTTGAGTTAGCACGATAAGCTTGATAAGCTCATTAAGTAACCGAGAAAGGTAATGAATTCATCTAAGAGTAAGAGTATAAGAAGGATGGTTCATCATCTATACCTCTTCGTGTAGATTTTGGCAAATTTAATGAGAGTACATGTATCTTTGGGATACTAGTTCTGGTTTTCCTTCGGTGTTGACCAATCTATGAGCTAGTATATTATCGTAAGGATGTTAACGAGTTTACCGAGTACTCGTAACTTAATTTATTAAAATTATTTTTTAACAAGCTAAAAATATCAACTCAACTGAACTTATTAGTGCCAAATTCAAGTTGAGTCGAGCCAAGTTTTCAAGTACTTATTAACCTTATGAACTTCGAGTTTTATTTCCTCTCCTAACTACGTGCCTAATTAGGGCGTTCCGGTGTGATTCAGACCCGCCTGAACAGCATGCCATAAGAAGAGCCCGATACCAGACAAACAATACCGGATGCCGCTCTGACCTGATATACTTTCGTAACCCATTAGCCTGGGACCGATGCCGCCGCAGGAATTAAGGCACGTGCGAATAGAGCAATGCTGCCGCATCATCAAAATTCAAAACGCAGCATTGTACCACGCTGGAGGTGGAGAGCGCACCGGCCGTACGTGGAGCATCACCAAGATGGAGGCCGGTCGAGGCTTTGAATTCTTGGGACAAGACACGATCAAGCCTGGAAGCACGTGCACGGCTCTATCTATTCTGGACAGGGATTCAGTGACATTCAAACACCATGGCACGCTGTGCCATGATCTCCTATCCACCCTACATTCTTCATCTAACGGCTGCTATCAACCGATCTGAAAATTTTGCCAAATTTGTCTTTTTTGCTACGCCCAAAATACAAAAATTTTTGATTGAAACTTTCCGTAGTTACAACATGATTCGTTGGCAACATGTATATTTTTTATTTTGAATTCTTTTGATGATTTAAAAAAAAATTAAAAATCATCAAAAAATTCAAAACAAAAAATGATAGTATTACCAACGAATCATGTTGTAACTAAGGAAAGTTTCAATAAAAAATACTTTGTATTTTGGGCGCAGCAAAAAAGACAAATTTAGCAAAAATTTCAGATCGCTTGATTGCAACCGTTAGATGGAAAATGTAGGGTGGATGGGTGGTCATGGCACAACGTGCCATGCTGTTTCAATGTCACTGAATCCCTGTCCATCTATTCTGGACAGGGATTCAGTGACATTCTACCCCAGCACTGAGCGTTTTCAGAGTATAAAGTAACTAATGCAAGCAAGCTAAGGAATAAAATACTCCCTTTTCTCATTAATACAAGATATTTTAAGGTACGGACCAAAATGTGTGAATGTACACGCTAAAATATGTCTAGATACATATATTTATGAAGCAGTAATGCTACATCTACGGGCTGGTTTTATAGAATTCCCACGTACGGACTGACGTGGAGAGCCACGGATCAATTGGTTGCCTGAAATCATGGGAGGTGGGAAGATTTGCACCAGTGAACAACTTACACGTCTGCCGTAAGTCTAATCCGTAACCAGCATCCCGTAAGTCCAGCATTTTTGTTTATGAAAAACTAAAACTTTATATTATTTCTATTTTAAAATGGTAGTCTAAATTTAGACAAATCTGCGACATCTCTTTATGGTAGATAAGATAGAGTACATTAATGAAGTGAGATAATAGCATATTTTTACTAAATTGGGATAGAGAAGAGTGTAGAAGAAGAGAAGAAGGCTTTTTTTTTAACAGCAAAAGACGCCAGAGGCGTCAAAGAGAAGAAGGCTTTAGATTTAAGAACCAGCTGCAACACATGTTTTTGGGCACTTTGTGAGAGTTGTGGCTCCGAAGTGTTACATATTTATAGCTAACAACAATTATACATGCTAGCCATAGGGTTGGATCTACTATTATACCAGCCGTAGTGGGAGTAACTTAAGTAGTTACATGCAACTACATGCAAAGACAACTAGGTATTTTAATAATATGACACATTAAATGAAGAGAGGTGTTTATGGTAGTACTATCTCAGTGGCATAAATACATGCATCTTAAGTCAAACTTTATTAACTTTAACAATATTTATAGAAAAAAATAAGCAACATTTACGATACTAAATTAATATTGCTAGCTTCACTTTGACATGTAGTTCAATAATGTACTCTCTTCGTCTAAACATAAGTTTCTCACTATTATCTAGATATAGATGTATCTAGATGCATTTTAGTTAGAGATGCATCTATATCTATATAAAGTGAAGACACCTATTATTGGACGGACGGAGTAGTAATTTGATGTCATGTGTGTTGCTATTTTTATTAAAAAATAGTCAAATTTTAAAATGTTTGACTTCTAAAAATGGAAAATGTCTACGCATACTTCCTCCATACTGATATAGTAGGGTAATGCGCGTTTCGAGATTTTTTAAACCATTAATTAGGTTTCTAATTTTTTGTCACATATCTCATGTTTTGTTGACCAAATTAATGATCAATTTTGTTTCTTGAAGTGTGTTTTATCTTAATATAGTAGTATAGAGAGTACCATAATATCACACTTGTCAAGATAAAATAGATCTCCAAGCTAACTAAAGCAACATTTTGAAAAGTGTGATATTATGGTACTTTTAGGAGGAAATGCATTAGTAAGATCTAGAAAAGTGTGATATTATGGTGGAGTTGGCTATACTTCTTTCATCCTAAAATAAGTGGTATTTTAGCTTAAACTATGTCCACAAAAAAACATACTTCTATATTTCTAATGCATTTGAAAGTAGCAAAAGTTGCTTCTCTCGCATCGCACGGAAATAAAACTTAATAATATTCAACACATATTCTTCTCAATTATTGCAAAAGGTTTGAAGATGAGAGAGATGTTGGTTTGCATCTTACTAATGTATTTCTTTATTCCACCTCATAATATGTCTTGGAACACCTACATGTATACTTACTCCTATTTGATGATGAAGGAAGTATGTTACAAACCACTATGAGCTTAGTAACATGGACTAGTGTCATATGCATGATACTAGTGTATGCTATGCCCTCTATGCCACTTTCTTATGGTAATAAGTGTTATAAAAGCGACAAGCAAATAACGAAGAACGAAACAAGAACACACGCATGGGACACAAGATTTAACGTGGAAAACCCCTTCCAACACAGAAGGGGAAAAAACCACGGGCACCAGCCAGCAAAACTTCACTATATCGGGGAGTGTTTACAAACGCCGTGGGTTATCTTATAATCTGATAAACCCTAGCCGGCGGCTTACAAGATGTATATATAGGCGGTGCCAACGATCCATACTCCGCTACGCTTCGGCCCAAGCCTCCGGCGACGGGCCTCGCTCCGCTCGTCAGAAGTTAGCCTCCCTTTAGTATATGAATTTGGATCACAATACAACAATAAGTACTTCAAGAATAACTATAAATTTGGTTCAATGGTAGTATAGGAGTACTATAATTTTTGTGGCACACATCTCATATTTTATTAAGCAAATTAATGATTTATTTTTTCTTAAATTAGCTGTTATCCTAATACTCCCTACTAGAATATGTCTTGAAGTAACCGATATGGAGGGACTACTCCCTACGAGTAATCTAAAATTTGGTCGAAAGAAGCAAGAAGCAAAATGCATATATCCTCATTTCTGTCGGCTCCCGCGCCGCCGGAATCAATAATAAATCAGTGCGCGCGGTGGCGGCGGGCGGCGGCGCTGCTTTCCGCCACGGCATAATATATCCGGCGGCTCAGGTACGTGTGGTGCTGCCAGTTGGTGCCTACTCCGCACAGGCACAGCGACCTACGAGCTGGAGTGGTATCGTGGAACGTTTGTGCACACAGAACGGCGTCGAAAAAGCGGCCGGACATATCCAGGCTAGCTAGGTGGCCAATTCCGCCGAGCACGGACCCCTGGCTAGGTCGACTGGTCGAGTACTGTCGGAGTCAGCCACGTAGACGTTGGATCGCGTTGGATGGAGTCGGAGTCGCCGTCAGTCGTCGCCTCCAGCTCGGCCGAGCCGGTGGTGCGCGTCCCGTTGTTGCATGGCGGGCCCGGCCGTGACAGCTGCCGGAGTCGAGAGCGGCGGAAAGCGTCCGCTGGCGGGCATATGCCACCGGCGTTCGCGTGGCCGAAACGGGACGGGAGATTAGAGAATGAATTCAAGCCGATCGAGGAGTCGCGCCGCTAAATCGCGAGCGTCGGCAATCGCGCTCGTGCGCGTTCTGCTCTCAACCACCCACGGATGGCCGGACGGCCGGCTGCCGCGGCGCTGCGTGGAGTGCGATGCCCCCACCGCGCTGGCTCGCGCGTTTGCGGCGCTGCAATGCAGCGCAGCGGAGCGATACGATACGATGTGACGGCCGACGGGAGTCACGTGGGAGACTGCGACGGCAAGATCGCGTGGCTATCTCTCTCTGTTCCCGGCTGCCGGAGAGCGACGTGCCACAGAAGAAGCGCCGCTGCGGCTGCGGCTGTGCGGCGCGGTTTGTCAACCACCACCGCTGTGCTGCCGCTGCCGACAATTTGATTCCAGGGCCGTGGAGTAAACGTATTGGGATTTGGGGCGAGGGTCAATGTTGCCTGTTCAACGAGGTGGTGTTTTGCGTCTCTCATGTGCATAAATATCAATTTAAAAAATGCATAAAAACAAAATTTAAAATGTTAAAACCTTTTGCCAAAAAAGTTGCATGTCCATCGCACACAACTTTTTCGAAAAAAATTCTACGGCTTGTGTAAAAAAAGATAAAAAAAGGATCGTGAATAGTTAGGTCGGAGCATCGAAATTTATCTTCTTTAACATGGGACATAATTTTTTTTCTTTTCCAAATTTGTGCACTAACATAGAATATCTGGATGTACAGGAGAAAGATTTTTTTTCTGAATTTCTTTACACTTTAAAATGTGTTTTCAAATAATGGGTTCATATGCATCCGAGAGCCGCATCGGATTTCCGTAGCTTTTATATCAAAATAGCATGGAATTTTTTTGCATCAAAATTAATCTTTATAAAATTAGGCATATTGATACATATTTACCAAATGCATACAATACGAAAAGTATTTCGTGGCAGTTCTTATATTAGCGATGTGATATCTTATTTTTTATTTTATATTAAATTTGACTTCAACAAAAAGGAATAGAGAACTTAATTTGGGAAGGAATGAGTATTACAGTTAATAGCTATCTACTAGTTTCATTTTTTTATGAAGATGCTGATTTTTAAAAAAAAAACCTAGAACACCACAAACTGAGCCTAGTCTGATTAGTCTTATGCTCATGTGCCCATATTTACGCAATGGATCATGGATTGTAAAGCAAGTTTAGAACATCACAATTCAAGTTGGCTTATTTACTTAGCTCTATGCACAAGAGATTGAAATACGACCGACATGGTAATTTCAGTCATAATTCTGCGCCCATGTGCTATATCATCATTTTGTCTCAATGATGATACATGCTAGAAAGTGCACATATCACCACTTCATCATTATCCGTTTCTCCTTAGGAAGGTCCTCATCTCTTGCAGAAAGTGTTCTCATTAAAATAAGTATTTTTAAACAACGATGAAAAATATACGTGTTCTTAGAAGAAAGGAAATGCGTGCATTATCTTCAAAATTTAATCATCAAATATATATTTCAACCATCTGCATTCACCATTTTCATCATGAATTTCAAGTTTTCACCAAGTTTATTGGGCTCTCTGAGATTATTGAAGTAAGCAATTACACTAAAAGGGTTTTATGCCTCGCTAAGTTAAATAGGATTTTGCTAGAAATCTAGTAAAAATATCCCATATTATTGTCAATTTTCAATAAATATTGAATTATACTTCAAAATAAATAAATATGTTTATGATATATTTGCATCTAAGCAAATATGACATTAAATTTGTTGTAATAATCTTTCAGGTTTTTGGACAACGAAATCACAAGCACATACAAGCATTCTGGAATTAGGATGATTTTTATTAGGGTAAGGCCAACCTTGTACCTAGGGCGGACCTCCAGGTTGTATATCGTTGCATCGCTTCAACTCGGAGCTGCCTCAGAAGTTCAACAAAGGTGGAAGGAGGAGCACATCGTTGTTGTCAATCCCATTCGGTTGGTTGTACCGCCGCACTCTGAAGGAGATATGCCCTAGCGGCAATAATAAAGTGGTTATTATTTATATCTTTATGTTTATGATAAATGTTTATATATCATGCTATAATTGTATTAACTGAAATATTAGTACATGTGTGATATGTAGACAAACAAAGAGTCCCTAATATGCCTCTTAACTAGCTTGTTGATTAATGGATGATTAGTTTCATAATCATGAACATTGGATGTTATTAATAACAAGGTTATATCATTGTATGAATGATGTAATGGACACACCCAATTAAGTGTAGCATAAGATCTTGTCATTAAGTTATTTGCTATAAGCTTTCGATACATAGTTACCTAGTCCTTATGACCATGAGATCATATAAATCACTTATACCGGAAAGGTACTTTGATTACATCAAACGCCACTGCGTAAATGGGTGGTTATAAAGGTGGGATTAAGTATCCGGAAAGTATGAGATGAGGCATATGGATCATCAGTGGGATTTGTCCATCCCGATGACGGATAGATATACTCTGGGCCATCTCGGTGGAATGTCGTCTAATGTCTTGCAAGCATATGAATAAGTTCATAAGAGACCACATACCACGGTACGAGTAAAGAGTACTTGTCAAGAGACGAGGTTGAACAAGGTATAGAGTGATACCAATGATCAAACCTCGGACAAGTAAAATATCGCGTGACAAAGGGAATTGGTATCGTATGTGAATGGTTCATTCGATCACTAAAGTCATCGTTGAATATGTGGGAGCCATTATGGATCTCCAGATCCCGCTATTGGTTATTGGTCGGAGTGAGTACTCAACCATGTCCGCATAGTTCGCGAACCGTAGGGTGACACACTTAAGGTTTGATGTTGAAATGGTAGAACTTGAATATGGAATGGAGTTCGATTATTTGTTCGGAGTCCCGGATGAGATCCCGGACATCACGAGGAGTTCCGGAATGGTCCGGAGAATAAGATTCATATATAGGAAGTCATATTCCAAGTTTGGAAATGATCCGGTGCATTTATGGCAGGTTCTAGAAGGTTCTAGAAAAGTCCGGAAGAAAACGCACTATGGAAGGGAGGGACTCCACAAGCTTGGCCAACCAAACCCTAAGGGAGGAGTCCAAGGTGGACTCCACCTAAAGGTGGCCGGCCACCCCACCTCAAGGAAAGGTGGGAGTCCCACCTTGGGTAGGACTCCCTCCTTGAGTAGGTTTCCCACATATGGGAGGTTTTAGTGTTGGGGTCTTATTCGAAGACTTGGACTAGAACTCTTGGGGCTTCCACCTATATAATGAGGGGCATAGGAGAGGGGGCTGACCACCACAAGCCCATAGCTTGGCCGCACCCATAGGTGGCCGGCCACCCCCTCTCCCAACCCTAGCCGCCCCCTCTCTCCTCCTCTTCTCCCGCACGCTTAGCGAAGCTCCGCGGGAGATCTCCATCGCCACCGCCACCACGCCGTCGTGCTGCCGGATTCAAGGAGGAGCTACTACTTCCGCTGCCCGCTGGAACGGGGAGAAGGACGTCGTCTTCATCAACACCGAACGTGTGACCGAGTACGGAGGTGCTGCCCGTTCGTGGCGCCGGAGCGATCGTGATCAAGATCTTCTACGCGCTTTTGCAAGCGGCAAGTGAACGTCTACCGCAGCAACAAGAGCCTCATCTTGTAGGCTTTGGAATCTCTTCAAGGGTGAGACTCGATACCCCCTCGTTGCTACCGTCTTCTAGATTGCATCTTGGCTTGGATTGCGTGTTCGCGGTAGGAAATTTTTTGTTTTCTATGCAACGTTATCCTACAGTGGTATCAGAGCCGTGTCTATGCATAGATGGTTGCACGAGTAGAACACAATGGTTTTGTGGGCGTTGATGCTCTTGTTATCTTTAGTTTGAGTACTTTGCATCTTTGTGGCATAGTGGGATGAAGCGGCTCGGACTAACTTTACATGACCGCGTTCATGAGACTTGTTCCTCGTTCGACATGCAACTTGTATTGCATAAGAGGCTTTGCGGGTGTCTGTCTCTCCTACTATAGTGAAGATTCAATTTACTCTTCTATTGACAACACTAGTATCACCGTTGTGGTTCATGTTCGTAGGTCGATTAGATCTCTCTCGAAAACCCTAAACCACGTAAAATATGCAAACCAAATTAGAGACGTCTAACTTGTTTTTGCAGGGTTTGGTGATGTGATATGGCCATAATGTGATGATGAATATGTATGAGATGATCATTATTGTATTGTGGCAACCGGCAGGAGCCTTATGGTTGTCTTTAAATTTCATGTTGAGTAGTATTTCAAAGTAGTTGTAATAGTTGCTACATGAGGTGAACAACCATGAAGACGGCGCCATGAACCTTGACGCTACGCCGACGATGATGGAGATCATGCCCGTTGATGATGGAGATCATGTCCGTGCTTTGGATATGAAGATCAAAGGCGCAAAGACAAAAGGGCCATATCATATCACATATGAATTGCATGTGATGTTAATCCTTTATGCATCTTATTTTGCTTAGAACGCGACGGTAGCATTATAAGATGATCCCTCACATTAATATCAAGATAATAAAGTGTTCTCCCTCGTATGCACCGTTGTACAGTTCGTCGTTTCGAAGCATCTCGTGATGATCGGATGTGATAGACTCAACGTTCACATACAACGGGTGTAAGCCATGTTGCACACGCAGAATACTTGGGTTTGCTTGACGAGCCTAGCATGTACAGACATGGCCTCGGGACAACGGAAACCGAAAAGGTTGAACACGAGTCATATGGATGATATGATCAACATGTTGATGTTCACCATTGAAGCTACATCATCTCACGTGATGATCGGTTTTGGTGTAGTGGATTTGGATCGTGTACCATTTAACAACTATGAGGGATGTTGTATTAAGTGGGAGTTCATTAGTAATTAGATTAAAACATGAACTAATTATCATAAACATAGTCTAAGTAGTATTTTGAATTAATTTTGTAGTATTGGCATCCGTTTTCTACCATGCGCTAGTCTTGTTATTGAGATAGAAATACTGTTAAAATCGACAAGAAACTTTACGGATTGGTACCGTATTGTTAAAGAATCAAGAATTGATTAAGTCCTATTGCAAACTTTTAGTAAACCTCACATTGTTGATTCAAAGAGCTATGGTTTCAATTAGTACCTAAAGTTATCTTGTCTCCGTCAAACTTGAAGTTCAAATTTGTTTGAAAAGTAAGGAGCTGAAAATTTAGTTTTCGGAAATAATCAAGGTATGAGATATATGTGATATCTAAGACCTTATTGCAAGATGATAGAATATAATTTGGTGAGACTACATAAACTCATAAGTTTTATGGGAATGTATGAAGGTTGAAGACGCCGAAGCGTCACAATCCTCCAACTATTGGGGCACTAACGATATTCGCATATCCATGAAGTTATCATCCTTAGTATGCACCGTTGCTAAGACTCGTCGTATCGAAGCATCACGTGATGATCGGGTGTTATAGATTCTACGTGTGCATACAACGGGTGCAAGCCAGATTTGCACATGCGAATACTGAGGTTAAACTTTATGAGCCTAGCATGTACAGACATGGTCTCAAAAAGTTGTCATGAATTGATGGATAAAATTATGAGTGAAATTGTTCATCATATTACAAAGTTACTAATAAGTGAAATCTAGAACACTTGTCATATGATGATCAACTTCAAAGTAAGAACCTCAAGGTTATTGGTATTTGACCAACAAACCTAGAAGTTATTGATGTTGAAGTGTTTTTCCGAATAATGAGGAAAGCTAAAAGAGAAACTGCAAAAGATATTTTGGCAAAAAGAAAAGAAAAGACTAGAAAGTCTAGCTCATGTGTATATAAATGATATACATGTTATGGTTGTATTCCTAGTTAAGTCACACAATGAAATTCTTGGGTATTAGTACCATATTGGTTGGTATGAAGTGTCATACAAAACAACGCAATACAAGAATACAATGGCCTAAGTGACTCACAAGGAATATGATAGGAATACACGTCTGGAACAAAATAAAGTGTTATTGTGTTCGTCGTTGGCATTCTATCTAGCCCTTAGAATTTATAATAAAGAACTTAATAATTGTTATTTTGCTCTGGTCAAATGAAAACAATGAGTTGTTCAAATTATGACATTACTCCATGTACGATGGATAAGTTATTATAAATCTTAATGGTGAAACACACATACATAAAGCCGACGCTAAAATGCCATAAGGCAAATGATTTGAATTCCACTTATTTGTGGAACCGCCATTTAGGTCATGTTAGAAAAGAACGCATGAAGGAACTCCATGCAAATGGATTTTTGGAGTCATTTGATTTTTGAATCATTTGGCGCTTGCAAATCTTTTCTAAAGAGAATGATTAAAATACCGTTCATAGGCCAAAAGTTGAACGGGCAACTAACTTAGTGGAAAAATACATGATGATGTATGTGATTTGATGTCTACGGGAGCTTCTATTCTTGTAGACAGTGTTGGGCCTCCAAGAGCAGAGGTTTGTAGAACAGCAGCAAGTTTCCCTTAAGTGGATCACCCAAGGTTTATCGATCTCAGGGAGGAAGAGGTCAAAGATATCCCTCTCAAGCAACCCTGCAACCACAAAGCAAGAAGTCTCTTGTGTCCCCAACACACCTAATACACTTGTCAGATGTATAGGTGCACTAGTTCGGCGAAGAGATAGTGAAATACAAGTAAAATGGATGGATATGAGTGGTAATAGTAATCTGAATGAAATATGGCAGCGAGTAAACATGTAACAAAACAGTAAACAAACGGAGATTCGATGCTTGGAAGCAAGGCCCAGGGATCCCGCTTTCACTAGTGGACACTCTCAACATTGATCACATAACAGAATAGATAAATGCATACTCTACACTCTTGTTGGATGATGAACACATTGCGTAGGATTACACGAACCCTCAATGCCGGAGTTAACAAGCTCCACAATTCAATGTTCATATTTAATTAACCTTAGAGTGCAAGATAGATCAACATAATTACACCAAGAACTAACATAGCGCACACACTGTCCACATTACACTATGAAGGAGGAATAGATCACATCAATACTATCATAATGATAATTAACTCCACAATCTACAAGAGATTATAATCATAGCCTACGCCAAGAACCACACGGTGCACACACTAGTCACCTTTACACCGTGCAGGAGGAATAAAACTACTTTAATAACATCACTAGAGTAGCACATAGAATAGTAGTGATACAAAACTCATATGAATCTCAATCATGTAAAGCAGCTCATGAGATTATTGTATTGAGGTACATGGGAGCGAGATGAACCACATAGCTACCGCGGAGCCCTCAGCCTCGGGGGTGGATTACTACCTCCTCATCATGGAGGCAGCGATGGCGGTGAAGATGGCGGTGGAGACGGCGGTGGAGATGGCTCCGGGGCAATTCCCCGTCCGGCGGGTGCCGGAACGAGAGACTTCGTCCCCGAATTGGAGTTTCGCGATGTGGCGGCGCCCACGGAGTCTTTCCGGAGTTTCGTCAAAAGTTATCGAAGTTTTAGGTCACGACGGCTTAAATAGGCGAAGAATCGGAGTCGGAGGGGCCACGGGGTGGTGCCACCATAGGGGGGCGCGCCCCCCCCTTGGGCCGCGCGGCCAGGTGGTGTGGGCCCCCTGGCACCCCTCCGACTCTTCTCCGGTGCTCCGGAAGCTTCCGGGAATTATAAGCCCTTCGGTCTTGATTTCGTCCGATTCCGAAAATATTTCTTTACTAGGATTTCTGAAACCAAAAACAGCAGAAAACAGCAACTGGCCTTTCGGCATCTCGTCAATAGGTTAGTTCCGAAAAACACATAAAAATGATATAAAGTGTGAACAAAACATGTTGGTATTGTCATAAAACAAGCATGGAACATCAGAAATTATAGATACGTTGGAGACGTATCGGCATCCCTAAGCTTAGTTCCTACTCGTCCTCGAGTAGGTAAACGATAAAAGATAATTTCGAGGTGACATGCTACCAACATAATCTTAATCATACTATTGTAAAGCATATGAGATGAATGCAGCGATTCAAAACAATGTTAATGCAATGAGTAAACAATTGAATCATATAGCAAAGACTTTTCATGAATAGTACTTTCAAGACAAGCATCAATAAGTCTTGCATAAGAGTTACTCATAAAGCAATAAATTCAAAGTAAAGACATTGAAGCAACACAACGGAAGATAAAGTTTCAGCAGTTGCTTTCAACTTGTAACATGTATATCTCATGGATAGTTGTCAATGCAAAACAATATAACAAGTGCAATAAGCAAGTATGTAAGAATCAATGCACAGTTAACACAAGTGTTTGCTTCTTGAGGTGGAGAGAGATAGGTGAACTGACTCAACATAAAAGGTAAAAGAATGGTCCTTCAAAGAGGAAAGCATCGATTGCTATATTTGTGCTAGAGCTTTTATTTTGAAAACATGAAACAATTTTGTCAACGGTAGTAATAAAGCATATGAGTTATGTAAATTATATCTTACAAGTTGCAAGTCTCATGCATAGTATACTAATAGTGCCCGCACCTTGTCCTAATTAGCTTGGACTACCGGGATCATACACATGTTTTAACCAAGTGTCACAATGGGGTACCTCCATGCCGCCTGTACAAAGGTCTAAGGAGAAAGCTCGCATTTTGGATTTCTCGCTTTTGATTATTCTCAACTTAGACATCCATACCGGGACAACATGGACAACGAGATAATGGACTCCTCTTTAATGCATAAGCATGTGGCAACAATTATTATTCTCATATGAGATTGAGGATATGTGTCCAAAGCTGAAACTTCCACCATGATTCATGGCTTTAGTTAGCGACCCAATGTTCTTCTCTAACAATATGCATGCTCCAACCATTAAGGTGGTAGATCTCTCTTACTTCGAGACAAGACGGACATGCATAGCAACTCACATGATATTCAACAAAGAATAGTTGATGGCGTCCCCCGAAACATGGTTATCGCACAACAAGCAACTTAATAAGAGATAAAGTGCATAAGTACATATTCAATACCACAATAGTTTTTAAGCTATTTGTCCCATGAGCTATATATTGCAAAGGTGAATGATGGAATTTTAAAGGTAGCACTCAAGCAATTTACTTTGGAATGGCGGATAAATACCATGTAGTAGGTAGGTATGGTGGACACAAATGGCATAGTGGTTGGCTCAAGTATTTTGGATGCATGAGAAGTATTCCCTCTCGATACAAGGTTTAGGCTAGCAAGGTTATTTGAAACAAACACAAGGATGAACGGTACAGCAAAACTCACATAAAAGACATATTGTAAACATTATAAGACTCTACACCGTCTTCCTTGTTGTTCAAAACTCAATACTAGATATTATCTAGACTCTAGAGAAACCAAATATGCAAACCAAATTAGCAAGCTCTAAGTGTTTCTTCATTAATGGGTGCAAAGTATATGATGCAAGAGCTTAAACATGAGCACAACAATTGCCAAGTATCAAATTATCCAAGACATTTTAGCAGTTACTACATGTAGCATTTTCCAATTCCAACCATATAACAATTTAACGAAGAAGAAACTTCGCCATGAATATTATGAGTAAAGCCTAAGGACATACTGTGTCCATATGCTACCAGCGGAGCGTGTCTCTCTCCCATAAAGTGAATGCTAGGATCCATTTTATTCAAACAAAAACAAAAAACAAAAAACAAACCGACGCTCCAAGTAAAGTACATAAGATGTGACGGAATAAAAATATAGTTTCAGGGGAGGAACCCGATAATGTTGTCGATGAAGAAGGGGATGCCTTGGGCATCCCCAAGCTTAGACGCTTGAGTCTTCTTAGAATATGCAGGGGTGAACCACCGGGGCATCCCCAAGCTTAGAGCTTTCACTCTCCTTGATCATAGTATATCATCCTCCTCTCTTGATCCTTGAAAACTTCCTCCACACCAAACTCGAAACAACTCATTAGA
>NC_061513.1:100499120-100548847 GCF_022539505.1 Lolium rigidum
AGACCAATTATGCAAACCAAATTTTAGCAAGCTCTATGTATTTCTTCATTAATAGGTGCAAAGTATATGATGCAAGAGCTTAAACATGAGCACACCAATTGCCAAGTATCACATTATTCAAGATGTTATACCAATTACCACATGTAGCATTTCCCGTTTCCAACCATATAACAATCTAACGAAGCAGTTCAACCTTCGCCATGAATATTATGAGTAAAGCCTAAGGACATATGTGTCCATATGCAACAGCGGAGCGTGTCTCTCTCCCACACAATGAATGCTAGGATCCAACTTTATTCAAACAAAACAAAAACAAAAACAAACAGACGCTCCAAGTAAAGCACATAAGATGTGATGGAATAAAAATATAGTTTCACTAGAGGAACCTGATAGTGTTGTCGATGAAGAAGGGGATGCCCAAGGCATCCCCAAGCTTAGACGCTTGAGTCTTCTTGAAATATGCAGGGGTGAACCACCGGGGCATCCCCAAGCTTAGAGCTTTCACTCTCCTTGATCATATTGTATCATCCTCCTCTCTTGATCCTTGAAAACTTCCTCCACACCAAACTCGAAACAAACTCATTAGAGGGTTAGTGCATAACCAAAAATTTCACATGTTCAGAGGTGACACAATCATTATTAACACTTCTGGACATTGCACAAAGCTACTAAAAGTTAATGGAACAAAGAAATCCATCCAACATAGCAAAACAGGCAATACAAAATAAAAGGCAGAATCTGTCAAAACAGAACAGTACGTAAAGACGTATTTTTCTGGAGCACCAGGCTTGCTCAAATGAGAAAACTCAAAACTAATGAAAGTTGCGTACATATCTGAGGATCACGCTCGTAAATTGGCATAATTTTTTGAGTTACCTACAGAGAATTCAACCCAAATTCGTGACAGCAAGAAATATGTTTCTGCGCAGTAATCCAAATCTAGTATCATCCTTCGATTAGAGACTTTACTCGGCACAACAATGCAATAAAACTAAGATAAGGAGAGGTTGCTACAGTAGTAACAACTTCCAAGACTCAAATATAAAATAAAAGTACTGTAGTAAAATCATGGGTTGTCTCCCATAAGCGCTTTTCTTTAACGCCTTTCAGCTAGGCGCAGAAAGTGTGTATCAAGTGTTACCAAGAGATGAAGCATTAGCAGTCTTACCAGGGGCATTGCACCTACCCTTCTTACTATTTGGTTTAGGAAATATATGATGGCATCCAGGTATGGAGGAACTTAGAGTGCCTTTTTCCACATCTATGATTGCTCCGAAGAGCTTTAGCAGGGATCTTCCAAGTGTGATTTGTCCTGTACCTACACATTCAATAACGAGATAATCAGTGGATACCATTTTCCAAGAAGGTTTGTGAATACTCCTTCAGCTATTCCCTTGGGAAGTATAACAATGTTATCAGTGAGAGTTATTCCTTCTCCTCCTTCGGTAAGTCCCCAGAGTGTCAAAGATTTATAAATACTTTCAGGCATAAGGCAAAATTCAGTCATAATATCACAACGAGCATAATTTTTTTACCATCAGTAGTAACTTTAATAGTGGGGTCCCACATTGATGGTTCAGAGTTTATTGGAACATAATCAAAGTGCTCACGAATCCGACCATACCCTTCTTTCAAGCAAGATACATGTGTCTCAAGAGTATTCAATCTATTATAGATACTTACAAGGGATGGATCATAATTATTAGTGGAGCTAGATGATGCAACCAATTTTTTTATGGCATTAAAAGCTTGATCCCCATCACAGTGAAGGAAATCTCCTCCCACTATAGCATCTAAGGCATATCTATAGCGAAGAATAAGCCCAAAATAAAAATTACTAAGAAGCAAACTTAGCGTCATTTTAGGTTCAGTTTTACTATAAGAATCAAAAATTCTCGACCAAGCTTCTTTAACACTCTCTTCACCTCCTTGTTTAAAAGTGAAAATCGATTCCTCAGGTGATAGAGTAACAACTACAGGACTAGTCATGGTAACAAAAATAAGGTAAATGCAAGTAACTAATATTTTTTTGTGTTTTTAATAGAGAATGCAAACAAGATAGTAAATAAAGTAAAACTAGCAACTAATTTTTTTGTGTTTTGTTTTAGTGCAGCAAACAAAGTAGTAAATAAAAGTAAAGCAAGACAAAAACAAAATAAAGAGATTGGAAGTGGAGACTCCCCTTGCAGCGTGTCTTGATCTCCCCGGCAACGGCGCCAGAAAAAGAGCTTGATAGCGTGTATACACACGTCCGTTGGGAACCCCAAGAGGAAGGTGTGATGCGTATAGAAGCAAGTTTTCCCTCAGTAAGAAACCAAGGTTATCGAACCAGTAGGAGCCAAGAAGCACGTTGAAGGTTGATGGCGGCGGAGTGTAGTGCGGCGCAACACCAGGGATTCCAGCGCCAACGTGGAACCTGCACAACACAACCAAATTACTTTGCCCCAACGTAAAAGTGAGGTTGTCAATCTCACTGGCTTGCTGTAACAAAGGATTAGATGTATAGTGTGGAAGATGATGTTTGCAGAAAACAGTAAAGCGAGTATTGCAGTAGATTGTATTCGATGTAAAAGAATGGACCGGGGTCCACAGTTCACTAGAGGTGTCTCTCCCATAAGAAATAGCATATTGGGTAAACAAATTACAGTTGGGCAATTGACAAATAAAGAGAGCATAACAATGCACATACATGTTATGATGAGTAGTGTGAGATTTAATTGGGCATTACGACAAAGTACATAGACCGCTATCCAGCATGCATCTATGCCTAAAAAGTCCACCTTCAGGTTATCATCCGAACCCCCTCCAGTATTAAGTTGCAAACAACAGATAATTGCATTAAGTATGGTGCGTAATATAATCAACAAATACATCCTTAGATATAGAATTGATGTATTATCCCTAGTGGCAACAACACATCCACAACCTTAGAGGTTGCTGTCACTCCCCCAGATTCAATGGAGGCATGAACCCACTATCGAGCATAAATACTCCCTCTTGGAGTTACAAGCAATGACTTGGCCAGAGTCTCTACTAGCAACGGAGAGCATGCAAGATCATAAACGACACATAGATAGATTGATAATCAACATAGCATAGTATTCACTATTTATCGGATCCCAACAAACGCACATGTAGCATTACAGATAGATGATCTTGATCATGTTAGGCAGCTCACAAGATCAGACAATGATAGCACAATGAGGAGAAGACAACCATCTAGCTACTGCTATGGACCCATAGTCCAGGGGTGAACTACTCACACATCAATCCGGAGGCGACCATGGCGGTGTAGAGTCCTCCGGGAGATGATTCCCTCTCCCGGCAGGGTGCCGGAGGCGATCTCCTGAATCCCCCGAGATGGGATTGGCGGCGGCGACGTCTCTGGAAGGTTTTCCGTATTGTGGCTCTCGGTACTGGGGCTATTATCGACGAAGGCTTAAGTAGGCGGAAGGGTAGGTCAGGAGGCGTCACGGGGGCCCCAGACGCCAGGGCCGCGCGGCCAGGGTCCAGGCCGCGCCGCCCTATTGTCTGGCCACCTCGTGGCCCCACTTCGTTTCTCCCTCGGTCTTCTGGAAGCTTCGTGGAAAAATAGGACCACGGGCGTTGATTTCGTCCAATTCCGAGAATATTTCCTTACTAGGATTTCTGAAACCAAAAACAGCAGAAAACAACAACTGGCTCTTCGGCATCTCATTAATAGGTTAGTGCCGGAAAATGCATAATAATGACATATAATGTGTATAAAACGTGTGAGTATCATCATAAAAGTAGCATGGAACATAAGAAATTATAGATACGTTTGAGACGTATCAACGTATCAAGTACTATCATTATCCCGTGGTCTACACCATCAGTTAAGATCAAGTTGCATCAGTTTGCCTAGAGGTGGGGGAGTATAGTCAAAAAAGCAGAACAAATAAAAAGGATACATAATATACTAGGCTTGTAAATGTACTGTACCAAATGTTAATTTGCATGACACTTTCTCCCCTCCCCACCGCTCTCTCGTTCTCCGCCCCTGTTGAGAGTCTCTCATGGGCTTCCGGGTCAATCCCGAGCCTCTCTCGCCAGAATAGCCAGTAGGAGATGGCAAAGGAGAGACACCAATTTCTCTGTTCATAGTAGTTGTGGGATTATTAGTAGATCTAGGCTTTATACTGGTTTGGTTCGACTCTACGCCGGTTGTCGGCGGTATGTTGGTAGAGGTACTGCAGATTTCTATGGCTAGATCTGTGGTGCCCTGAAGATCTTCCTCCTCGCGGTGACGCTCCAATGGTTGGAGCCGGATGCGGTGAGGAGGATGGCGGCTGTAATATCCCAGGTTTAGAGGCTATAAAATGAGAGAACACCAAAGTGTGCATTGCATTCATGCATAGAAAATCCGGGGAATTTTCGCGCTTTCAAATAAAACTTACCACAGTAACTGAAGTTTCACTTGACTTGCTGGAAGGGAAGTAGATCATCAAGTCAAGCGCTATAAACTTCACTGTGATCTTTACTAAAACCTTATTTTGGGTAGACATGATTTGATCTATGGATTAGATCAAATGGAATTAGATTTACAACAACACATTCTTTAAGAATCAAACCCTAACTTATTAACACTTAGCAACTACCTTTGTGTGTAATTTAATTCACTTATAAATAAGGTAAACCACAGGGTCTAAAGTGCATAAAAGCCACACATTCTTATTTAAATCATAACTTATTAAATACATGGAATATCATAAAACTAAATCCGTTTACATTACGAATTATAGTTCAAACTATTTGAATAAAATTAACTATGAGTATTTTGAAACTCATATGATCATGCCTTGGTAAAATCAAATCCAACTATCCAAATTTGAGGAATAACCTTCAATTTTAACCTTTTCACCAATATTATAATATAAATCCAATCCAATATGATATAGTGACTCATCAACAATAATAAAACCATCCACAAGATACTTAGTAGCAAATGCCACTTGGCTATCCAAAAATAAATCATATGAGGGGATAAGGATCATGCCACATGGGATGAAAATATCTACATGACTTGCTTTCCAAGCTTTGTCACCTCATGCTCAAAGGATTGCTATGGATGAGGGCATGACACCCAAGCACCTTACTCATCAAACCAACACAAGAGTCACCACCTATGTGTCATGATACTAGAGCTTGCCCAAGCCTATAAATAGAGCCACACCCTTCATCCATTTGCTCATCAAGTACCATGATACATGGGAACAAACACATAGAGCCACTCCATATGAATTAGCTAGGATCAAGATGAAGAAGCTAGGAGGTGGAGGCATACCACAAGAAGAAGGTTTATCAGATTTCCTGAAGAACAAGCTACAGAATATTGCAAGGTAGGATCCCTAGGCAAACCATATATTTAGAGGATCATATCATTATCTCTTGAGAAGGACCTTAGTAAACCAATTCCATAATCATCACAATTAGGTATTAATTAGAAACCCTAAGAATCTAAGTGAGTGAGATGAGAGGAATGATAAAGAGTGATTAGTGAGGAATAAGTGGATATTGTCTAATGCATGATTATACCTTGTAGATATAGATGATCAGTTAAACCCATGTTATTAATAGATCTCATCTATCACATAAAATAATAAGTATATCACTAGTAGTTAATCCCAAACCAATCCTCATGCCTTGTGTAGAGGAGTAATCCTAGTCAATTAAACATAACCCAACTATTGCTTACATCCTAAACCTAGTGGTGTATCACATTGGTGATCACTACTAAAACCCTAGACCAAGTCTGAAATCCAACCCATGGATTACTGTGGATTATAGGTAGAACCCTGCCATGCATCATGCCTATTTCCTACTTCAAATAGTGAAGTATTCCCAAAACCATAAACCTTGTCATATAGAACCAATCTACATAAAATATTGTTTCCTAACTTGTGTATCATAGATCACAAGTATAAGCCAAGCCATACATACTTTAGAACTAAATGCCATTTGGTGAGTAAAGTGAAACCAATATCCAAATCATCTTCTTAAAACTTAAGAACTATCCATCACATAAAATCATGAACCAATTCCATTTCCTTTACTATTTGTTAAACCCTAGCCATAATTAAATTATATGTGAATGATCTCTATGGTTAAGCACTAGAAAAATAAACTGTGTTCACCATGCACATGTTCTAAATTTCAAACCAATTAAAATAGGTTTGGTTTCTAAATAAAAATAAATTGAGACAAACCCTTAAGCCATATCTATTTTCAAATGCACCTCACTAAAACACAAAACTAATAAAAGATTAAATATTTGTTTTAAAATAAAACAATGCAAGTAACCACTATTATCAAGTGATATGGAAATTCAAATGTTTTAGAACTTGCAAAAACAAAACAGAATTCAAATTTGAATTCAACTAACAAATTCAAAACGAGAAAATAAAAACGAGAAAATAGAAAAGAGAGAAAAAGAGAGAAAGCTCACCGGCCGCGCAGCCCGGCGGCAGCCCGGGACCGAGCACCACCTCTACAACCCAGCAGCAGCCCACGTTGAAGCCCGAAGCGATCCAGCCCACGTCCAAATACCGTTTCGCTTGCTTTAAAAATCGTGCGTGGAGAAATGACTTCGCCGTCGTCGTCTCCGAGCTCGACAGCGCGGCGGAGCCAGTAGGCCACGATCTCGTCGTCGATAAGCTTACCCCGGACGTCGTCAGACCTCTCAGAACCACGCCCAATATCTCTCGCGTCCGAGCTTATCCGCGGACGAGGAGATCCTTGCCAGCTAGAAGCTTCCAGAGACCGCCACCTCTCCACCATGGCCGTCGCCGTGTCGAGGCCACAGGGTTTCCCTTGGCCTATAAATAGGTGGAGAGCAGCGCCGTGCACTTCTTGTTCACCTCCACCACTCCATTGCTACTTAGACGCTCCCTATCTCTCCCGCTCATCCACTCTCTGTCGCCGGAGTCGAAGACGAAGCCGACGGAGGAGGTCACCCCAGCCTCCGGCGCGTGGTCCAGGAGGAGCGCCTGGACTCAAGGAGCATCTGGGAGGAGCCCAGCATCCAGGGGAGCAAGGAAGCGGGTCAATTTCGGCGTTCCCTTCTGCGGCACATCGCCGGGAAATCGCCAATCGCCGTCGTCTCCGTCGACCATCGCCGGAGCCGTCCATACCTTGAGCTTCAGGGTGAGCATACTCATCTGTAGAGCTAGATCTCGCATCCTAGAATCATCTGTAGCGTCCGATTCGATTCTCGCCGGAGAGCACCACCGCAGGGCATGGTCGCCGGCGTAGCTCCGGTGATTCCCTCGCTAAACCATCACCACCATTCGATTCGTCTAGTTGTGCTCGTTCAGAAACACCTAGCCGCGCATCCCGGGGAACCCTAAATCGGCGGCGCCACCGTGCTCTGGCCGCCGGCGTTTAAAGGTCGGTGAGGTCAACGACCTCAGTCCATTTTGACTGGTCCACGCCAACGTGGCAGTCGACGTGTAACTTGACCCCACTAGTCAGTGTCTCAGACTAGAAACGAACCGGTATGTTTAGTATTTTTACTTTATTTCAAATTCCAGAAAATTACTGAAACTTTGCAAAATTCTAGAAAATTCATTTCAACTCAGAAAAATGCAAATAATATATCAAAATACTCATAAAAATAAACTCTACTCAAATAAAATATAAAACAAAAATGTGTGTCAAAATAAAATTTCACTTATTTTTAACCTTATAAATTATGTCATTTCAATTATTTAAAATACAATTTTAATTCAATAATTAGTGAAGTTATAAAAATTAAATTTTAATTATTCAGTAACCAAGTAAAATGTTAAGATTAATTTTATTTACCATATTTGCATTAACTTAATTATTAGTGGTAATTCATAAACCCTAATTGCAAATTACTATTTTCTATTTTATTTAAATAGTAATAACTCAAGAAAATATTATAAGCCAATATTATTTTGGTGAATCAAAACTTATTTACTCAAACATCTTTAGTTAACAAGTTAATTATTTTAAACCCTAATAACAATTATTAAACCCTGATTCTTAATTAAACTAAAATAGGAGTTACTCTAATTATTAATTCTTGTGGAAAATTAATATAATGTTAAACCATTACTAATTTTGATTCAAAGTAATTAGTTACCACCCCTATATTGTCAATCATCATTTTAGGAGTTGTACCATAACTTAGAAACCCTAGTTTCAATTTGAGTAAGACATTGATCCCATTATTTTATGTGTTCATCCTAAATAGTTGAAATCCTAAAACCCTAGGGGTTTAGCCCATGTGAACATAGCCACTTCAACTTTACATATAGAACCTTAATAAGCAACAATTGAATGCATGCTCATGATCCATTAGCATAAACCAAGTCACATGAGATTGTCATTTCATGTTCCTATTCTTAATTAAAAACCTATATGATTCACTAGTATCACCTAGATATAAACCCTAACCTGTTACCACTTGTTAGCACCATTGATCATCAATCCGATATACCATACCATTAGGATCAACCTCAACCATCATAATTTAGTAGCACCATAATAATAAACCCTAATACCAACATTGTGTAGCAAATTACATTACATGCTCCTAATCAACTAAACCCTACTTAGGAAATAATAAGCCACTTAGCTTAGAAACCATCAGAGACTATTTAGTAAAGCCATTGTAAAACCATAGTAAACCCTAATAGCTAATTTATAGAACCATCTTAAATAACCATCCTTTAATATGATGTATATGGGAAACCATGGTAATAACCCTATCAATACTTACTACATATAAACCCATTCAACTTAAAGAACCCAACTAGTTCCTATTAGTGAACTAAATGAATTCAATAGTAAACCCTAGAAAGCCATAGCTCCTATATATAATAGTTCATATTCTTATTTAACCTGTTCTTCAAAAGTTATTCTTTTGAAGTACAAATGTCAATCAAACCTTAGAAGCTTAATCCTTCTTTGAAATACTCATTATTTCTTAAACAATATGTTCTTCAAAAGTTATTCTTTTAAAGTATAATATAAGTAATCATCAACCATGTTCTGTAGAACTTAAAATTGACAACTGTTCATTATATATTATTTCACCACTATTCTTTATGTGTATAATTGTTATGATGTCTTATATCACTTGATTATGATACTAATATAACCAAACCCTAATAAGAACCTTGTTTGAGAACAATTATAAAAGTGCAACCAACCCTAAAGAAAGCTTTACAACTCATCCATCCTAAATCATCGAGGTTAGATTACGCTCGGGACGATTGCATCTCATACTATGCATTATAGCATCTTTGCCAGTTCTTTAAACATTGTCCTTACCGGACGATGATGGTATTTCAGCATTTGGAGTTATCACGTACCGAAGCTTTTGCTGCATAATCTTGCAGTCAAGAAAGGCAAGTTCATCGCTTGCTCATGTCATTTGATTATTTTTATCAAACTATATGCAAAGTACTATACTTATCACTCATGCATTGAAAAGCAAATATTATTTTACAATTATGAATATGACTATGTGGTGGGCAATGGAACCCTGGTATGTGTTGATATGGTGGAGGTTCCATTGCAATGGGTTATATCACCCTAGGATTAATTACCAATGCCGTCCAGTGATTCTAGCGCCGTACATATCGCGTTATCCATAAGATCTATAATGGCTCGGGGAAGTCAGCTGTATCTTTTCCCTTCTGCACGCCAACGGATCGGAGAGCTGGTGGGGTGTTGGAGGCACTGCCGCAATAGGTTGGGAAATCCTTTTAAATCCCCATCCATTAGTGATGATAAGCTCTACGATCTATGATGGATTGTCCGGAGTACACCGTGAGTAAAGCCGTATTATCGGGAGAAGTCTACTGGGGGTGTACGGTTGGACAAAAGGGTGGGTTTGCAGGGTCGCGGAGAAGGCAGTGATTGGCTTGGATCTTATACTGGGCCTCACACCAAAGGAAGTGTGGACGGGGACATACTCTCGCCCGGCAACAAAGTTAAGATCTCTTGTGGGGTAAAGTAACGCACCTCTGCAGAGGGTATCGAGAATTGTGACTGTCACTCCCTGTTCCGGGAAGGGACCGCGAACGCGGCAGGAAAGGAACTCCACGAAGTTCTAGTCAACTCTGTGAAGACCGACGGGCATAGTTTTCAGAATAAAATAAACCTTTTGAAGAAATGTTTATGAAAACTTGCATTGGCCTATGACTTTCCGGTCTATGGCTGTAGCTAGTGCATGATACACATATTTCCTAATATGAACTTGCTGAGTACGCTCGTACTCATTCTATCTCGTTTGAACCCCCTTCTTAGAGCAAGGCACCGAAGGAGAAACTACCGTGGAACTCGAAGACAAAGGAGTCAACTGCAACAAGGTGAAGAAGCAAGCAAAGAAGCCAATGGAGTCAACTACTGTATCAGCTAGAGTGGAACTTAGACTAGTAATAGAAGGGAACATTTCTCTAATCCTAGCACCTAAGTAGCTAGTTGTCTATAGCAAGCCAAGTAGCTCATTAGCTTGAGTTAGCAATAAGTTAGTCTACGAGTCGTTCTTCTGGAGCTTAATTTGAAGTTTTACCTCACTGTAAAGTAGGAGGTCAGTGTTGATCTTCTGTAAACAGTTTGTGTATCCTTCTATAGACATGCCTTGGACTCGCATATGTTTCTGTTGTACCACTCTGAGAGATGTAATATGGGTGGAACGGTGTTTCACTTGTGTTATGTCAACGACTTGTGTACTACACCATGCAGTGGTACGCTGGGTCATCACAGCGGCGGGGATCTCCGTCCTCAATAAGGCCAATTTCTTCTGCGGGATTGGTGCTGGCAGCCATGGCTTGCAAGCCTCTTCCTCCGGTCATGGCGATTTGGAGGATGAAGGCCTGCAACTCGGATTTTGGTCGGCAGTGAATCTACAGCACGGAGTGCGAAAGCTGCTCCTAGGAGTGGAATCACATTGGCTCTTCGTCGACTGTCGTTCAAGATGGTCGTAGGTCGACCGCTCCCACCCTCGTTGTCGACTTCAATTCTTCGTGGCCGACGTTTGTAGGTGAAATTAAACCTCCGGGCTTCTATGCCGATCCGGAGGCTCCCTCAGCTTTGGTGTAGTTGGCTCCCATCACCTTGCCCGAAGTGGCCATGTCCTCGACAGTGTATTGCTTGACTGTATCGTGGCTTGCAGAAGCAGTGGGTATGGAGCTGGACCCGATTGCTTTTCCTGTATAAGTTTTAGGGTCCCTAGTACAAAAAGTATAGACCTATTTGTATTTTCTCTTTCCTTGCTAGTCCTCCGTGTAATTTTGCCACTGTTTAATGAAAGCTTCTAGGCCCCTCTAGGACTACCACTTGTTAAAAAAAACTGTTAAATCAGACAAAGCTAAATGACCCCGCTTAATAATTCCCAAGATAGAAAATGCTACGAAAATGTGCCATGCCAACCCTGATGCTTGATCTAAACATTTGAAGGAACCCTCGAGCTACCGCAGCCATCCGAGCCGGCACAAATAGTTTGATGTCCACCTCTAGCAAATCATAGAAGGCAAACCCTTCAAAAACCGCATTTTGCAGTTTTAATAAAAAATATGTCCATATTCCGTAAATTAAGTTGACCCGTAAATTATTTTTAGGGGCACGGTGAATCAACACCGGGGAACCTTGTGTCTCCAGTAAATTTTTCGAGAGTACGGCTAGGTGTTCCATATTTTTATAGTAGGAAGATAAATTTGTACAAGAGCTCACGTGATCTTATCAGTTAGAAGCCAAAACTTTCAAGGCATAGCAAACGGCCACACAGCTAACGGGAGTCAAGTTTCAAACCCGCCAACCCCTTGTACCGTGGAACTAGCTAGAATATGACATACTTCCGCTGCATCACCCCCAATTCCGACAGACCTTTGCCATTTTCCTGTGATTTGCGGAAGGCGGGGAAAATTCCTCAACCGGTGACTGCCTACAGCCTCGTCGTGGAGCTTGCTGCAAAAGTCATGGTGTGGAACGGAGCCACCCGGAAGGGTGTGTGCCAAGAGAGGGTTGCATGCCGACCAAAGGAAGGCGGAGGCTCCTCGGGATTTGCGGAAGAGGCGGCGCGGGGCGGGGGGCTGGCAGCCTGGCACCCAGCCGCTTGAGCCGGTCGGGAAGGCAGCGGCGAGGTTGCGAACGTGAGTGGAGAGGTCAAGGGCACGGCCGTGAGTGGTTGGGGGGCTCAAGTTTTTTTTTTCTAGGGAGAAATTTGGGCTGTAAAGCACTAATTTTGTCATTTTGACTCTAACGCGCATTTTGGCCCAAAGCCTAGCAAAGGCGCAAAGCCACACTCATGGCAACCAGGAAGCAGAGCCCAGAGACTCTCTCAAAGAAAAAGCAGAGCCCATATAATCTGGCACGTCAGCGATCCGCGGCCGTCACGCTCTCGACCAATCATTCTCGAGCACACGGATAGCGTGTTTCTGCAAGCGAATCCTAGCCGTCCATGGACCACCATCCCGAAAGCTTTCCTCAAACTGTCACTGCAAACCGCCTCGGTCCACGCGTCTCCAGCCACCAAACCACGCCTTAAATACAGCCCACCTCGTCATCCTCCTTCCACTATTCAGACTTTCCCCATCCAGTTTGCTCGTCTTCCAATTCGAATCCAGATCGAGAGGAGAGGACCGCCATGGCCCGTACCAAGCAGACCGCCCGCAAGTCCACCGGCGGCAAGGCCCCCCGGAAGCAGCTCGCCACCAAGGTTCGTCTCGCTCTCGCCGCCGGCCGCCCCCTCCCCTCTCGGTTCCGATCCGCCACCGGCTGCCTTTCGCTGCGGTTTCCCCTAACGTTCTTATGGTTTGAATCGTGTCTCAGGCCGCGAGGAAGTCGGCCCCGACCACCGGCGGCGTGAAGAAGCCCCACCGCTACAGGCCCGGCACGGTGGCGCTGCGCGAGATCCGCAAGTACCAGAAGAGCACGGAGCTGCTCATCCGCAAGCTCCCCTTCCAGCGCCTCGTCCGCGAGATCGCGCAGGACTTCAAGACCGACCTGCGCTTCCAGAGCCACGCCGTGCTCGCGCTCCAGGAGGCCGCCGAGGCATACCTCGTCGGCCTCTTCGAGGACACCAACCTCTGCGCCATCCACGCCAAGCGCGTCACCATCATGCCCAAGGACATCCAGCTCGCCCGCCGCATCCGCGGGGAGCGCGCCTAGGCCGTCGATCGATCTCGTCGCTGAAGCCCGTAGTTGATCGGGATGGGGATCAAGGCGTCGTCGCCAGCCAAATTCGTTGATGCCCATTCCGGTTTGGTGGTGGTTCCTATTAATTTCTGTTTTAGGTCTCGTTCTCTGTAGATCAGATATGTTCTGAAGTATTAGACATTGTCAGTGATGGTTCTTTTGTTTTGCGTTGAAGCAAACGTATGTTGGAAACTATTATTGGTAGCAAGTAATTGCATCCTGTGCTTGATCGTATCCTGTTGTTAGCAAGTAGTAATTTCATCCGGTGCTTGATGTCATCCTGTTGTTCTGAGACGTATGTTAGCTGCACATTGCTCGTCCTTTCTCGACCGGGAACGTTGTTTGGTTGGCGTGAGATTGTTTGCGTGTAACGGGTGTAAGAGCATCCCCACTCGTTGGCGCTCCTCACGTCCAAATCCGGCGAAATTTTTGTCTGGATTGGATGAAGATTTGGCGTGGGGAGCGCCGAAGTTCCAGCCGTCCCCCGGCAGGAAACCCCCAACCTCGACCATTTGACATATTTTAAACAAATTCAACATAAAATTTAACAAGTTCGGCAAACAAGAGTATGAAAATTGCTGAAACAAATTCGGCGATAATCAGTACAATGTTTAACAAGTGCTGAAACAAATGAAGCACACAATTTCACAATTTTTCAAACAAATTAAGACAGACTAGTTGGCGTCGGCATTGGCGTTGCCTCGGAGCCTCTATATGTCCATGGCCGGCGAGGCAAATGGACGAACACCTGACGGGCGTGGTCGAGGCAACCCGAGCCGCGAGCGACGAGGAGCAAGCAGGCCGGAAAACAGGCCGGCGGAAGAGCAGCCAGATAGGCCGTCGTCCAAAGACGGCGGAATATAGGCAGGTGGGGAAGGAGGGCGGCGGAATGCGGGCAACAAGCCGGCGGGGTGGTGCCGGCGGCGAGAGAGATACGAGGGGTGGGGGAGATTTTGAGCGACGTGGCGGTGGGGTTCGTGCGTCGAGTCACCGACAGATCGGGCCCTTCCCCGCTTTTCACTCGTCCGGACTTCCCGAGCGCTCCCCGGGGGGCCGGGGGTGGCGTGGGCTCGCCGGATGGATGAAGGGCCAAATCCGGACGAAAACGAGAAACCGGGGGCGCGACTAGGCCGAATTACGCCGTCCGGATGGAAAAAACGCTCGCCGGGGGCCTCGACGGGGGCACGAGTGGAGATGCTCTAATGGTTCTTGCTGGTTGCTGCTTCGGGCTGTCAGCACCTTCAGCTTCATGCTTACAGTAATCTACTGTACACTTCATGATTATAAGGATACAATTAGATTACAATCGGGCTGTCAGCTCTACATTCCCAACAAAGAAACAAGTATTAGCTGTTCTTTCAAGTGGAAAAATAGTGCATAATTTTGCTAGGTGATGAAGACATGAAATTAAATTGGTTTGAACTCACTTCTATTTTCTGTGGGAGTTCAACCTTTATATATTTAGCCAGATATTACAGGGATGGACGAGATCGAAATGTCGAGTAGCTCTTCTCCACGTCGATTTGTTGCAATTTTCTGAGCACTTGCACAATGACATTTTGGCATAGAACAAGTAATTGCCGAATGCGACCATGGCGTTAGCTGTCGAGAACATCAGCAGCAGTATGTCCTCTTAGCAGCAGGTGCCAGAGAAGAAAAACACGCATTGGCAACAATCGTTGTCATATCATTGCATATTTGCATCAATTGGATGGAACGTTTCTGAAACGTTACCGATCTCCATTGGATGGAGGTAACACGAGACATGGAAAATCTACAGAGTTCCGATCGATCCTGCCTAGCCGCCAGGTTGAGACACAGAGACATTCTAGGGACACTGCGTACAACTCCGGCAAGATATGCTTCTTTGTCCACTCAACTGATCTACCGACGAATAATTGAAGTACTACATGATCACGCCTTTCTCAACTCCGCATGAAATATTATGCAGAGATATCAGGCAGCATTTGGTATGGTTTCATTATCGCCCATACATGCTTTGGTTGTCGGCTAAACAAAGTCCGTCCTTTTCGTGATTGGACGAGCGATCTTCCGGAACTAAACGCCATTTTCCCCCCATACTCTTAACTTAGCTAGCTGGAGGGCACCTTATTAATCTTTTTTCCATTCTTCATGTCATATCGAAATCACCTCGGGGTTCTAAAACTACAGTACTATTACAATAACAAGAGCATATAGTTTGTCAAAACAAAGATTATTGGATTGAATGCTCTAGTTTTTCGACCTCCCTCCGATTCAAAAATAATTATCACGTTTTTTGTTCAAGTTTAAGCTAAAATGATTATACTTATTATGGATCGAAGTGAATTGAAAATTACATTATTGCATGCCGTGTGAGTCATTGGATCCTGGTCACAAAGGGGAAGTTGTTCCATCTCAACTCCCAAGCTATGTGTTGTGCTTTGCCATGCTTTTATATTTTTGTTTGAGAATTAATGGCCGCCCAGTTTAGATCGGCTTCAAAAAGGGGAGCTTCTTTTCGCCGCTTGATGCGGCGCCGTAAATCCGCGCCGCTGAAGCGACCCTGTATGGGCCGTCCCATTTGGCTTCGTTCGCAGCTTTTTTCATAGGAACACAATCAAAGTTTGGATAATTTCAAAATCCAAACAAATTCAAAATCTATTCAAATTTCAAAATATGAAGGAGATAAAAATCAGAAAAAAGCAAAACCCGTTAAATTCAATTTCCAAACAAATCAAATCCTGAACAAAAATCCAAAATCCAAATGATATCCAGAATTTCAACAATTTTCAAATCTGAACCTTTTTTCCCCTCAAAAAGAAATCCGATGAACCTCAAAATCTGAACCAATTTAAAATTTTAATTTTTTTAAATCTGAATATTATTCCAATATTTGAAAAAATAGAAAATTCTAACAGAAAAACAGCAGCAGAAAAAAAAATGGAGGAAAAAACCGAAACAGAGGAAACAGGTCAGAAATTTAAAACAGAGGTGCGATCTGGGGTGCGCGGCGCGAGTCATACAGGCCGCATTAGGCGGTGTATAAGGTTTCCTTCGAAGAGTAAGTGCTCGCAGATGCGATGCATGGGCTTTACTCCTAACTAAGGTACGTGGGATCGTTTGGGCCAATAAAGCTCCAAATCACGTTCTGGGTTCTGGGCTACCAAAGGAAGAGGGTAACACCAGTCGCCAGTGGGCCGATTGCGTGCCAGCCTGAACTATAAGACGGTTTGTCCCTCTGCCTGTGCGCGTGATGGATCAATCAATTATACCACATCGGTTACGGAGGAAAAGTATTGAGCGATGACAGGGTATAAGAAGGGGAGCACCAGGACTGGTAGACTCATCTTTGCGCTTGGGGCAATGACGCAGCTAGTGAGGTTATACCGAGGCGCGTCAATTGCTGGTTGAAAACTATTTCCAAACCCCCTCTTTGGCCCTCACGGGTCACTGAGAATTTCTGGAAGGGTTCCCTCCTTGTGAGGGGAAAGCCCACAAATTCAAATGGAAACTTTTTTTTTGGGTTTGAGATTGACTTAGTTCCGAGTATGACACCAGGTAATCTGCGGGAGTTGCGATGGTGTTTGAGGGTCTCGTGGATCCATCTTTGCTTTAGATTCACTCTCTCATGTGTCCAGGACAGTCTTATTCTGTCTATACAAATGGGGTGCAACGAGATTGATGAAGTTATGAATCAAGGCGGAAAATTCCTTTGGTTTAATTATCATAATCGTAGGGAAGTCAATATGACAACACACACTTTAGCTACACATTCAGATGGGGATGTGTCAACTGTGTGGCATGCAGATCCTCCTGACTTTTATTGTTTCTGTGCTAGCAAACGATGTAACTATTCTATGAGCATCAAGTTTCTTACATATTTTTTTCCTTATCAGGATACCGAAGGGGACTAGAAGGTTTCTAATGAAGCGGCTTGCTTGCTTTTATATAATGAAGTGATGTTAAAAAAATAGAAGCACTCTCTCATGCGTCCTATGATCTATCCCTTCAGAAAGTTCAGGTTGCGTTCGATCTGATCGCCTAGAGGTGGAAAAGTCCCTCCGTAATACTTGTACTGAAAAAGTCCCTCAACAATACGCGAAAAGTCCCGTATGTCATCAAGGATTCAACGAGATCCATCAGATGCGGAAAAAGAAGGCCAAGTGTATTCTGGTTACTAGTTGGACTGAACAAAGTTTTTTCTAATGAGTGGCAATTTTTTTTGCCACTATTCATTAAATAAGGTGATGAGGACATCCCTACCTCACTACTACCTCTGTCATTACCAACTGAAGATGAACCTGCTGTGAAGCTCAAGTCCAATGAAGTCAGGATTAGACAAATGACATGAGCTCGTGAGAAGCTACTTAAACAACAGGTGAACTTGTTCCTAAACGATACCTTGATTGATGAGAACTTTATACTACCTAAGTCCTATTACTTATGTATCATCAGGTATGAAGAGGAGACAAGCATCGCACGAGGAGGAGAGGAGCAGCTGGACGTAAAGATGGACGTGAAGCTGGACATGGAGCTGGACATGAAGATATCTCATGGATGCGCGAGGGAGGAGCGCGAGGAATGCGCGAGAGGAGAAGAAGAAGTCCAGGCCGGTCCAGCGCCCGGTCAGACCGGCCCCCACGCCGGGCCGCCGGGTCCCTGGCCCGGTCAACCGGCCGCCAACCGGAGGGAGCGCATCGTACCAGGCAGAAACCGGAAACTTCGCAGTTTCCGGTTGCCGCCGGTTGACCGGACCACCGACCGGACCGGCCGGTCCACAGCCTGGTCGACCGGATTCCGGACCGGACAAGTCCGAGTCTGTCTCGACCGGATCTATTCCGGGTCGGTTTTACTTGTATCTTTCGACCGCAACTCGTCCCGGACGCCTATATAAGTGCCTTGGACGACCCCCTAGCTGCTTTAGACCACGTTTAAGATAAACCCTAGTTCTTAGTTGTTTGCTCGCAAAACTATTGAATTCCCTATACCATATTGCTTGGATATTGTGTAGATCCTGTTTAAGTCTTGTGTGATCTGTCTGTTCCATTGGGAATTAGACGGTTGCAACTTACCGCTTCGTGGTCGGCGGCTACGTGCGCAAGTGTGTGGAGTTGCGAATATCTTGCAGGGTTGAGAGCTGTTGCATCTGGCGACAGGGACCAATCGAGAGATCTCGTCGCGTCATACAAGTTATCATCCATTACATCGTCGTGTTTCTCCGCTGCTATCACCCCGTGATCATCATCACCACCGTTGCTTCATCGAGAAGATCGGGCCACCCCTTATCATCTTGGTATCAGATTTCCAGTTTTCCTCGGTAAGCCATCCACAATCCACCCCATAGTTGAGTTGTGAGTGTTTTCCCTATACAGAAAAAGCCAAAAAAAAAAAAATTTAGGGTTAGGGTTTGCCATAGCCATAGCTTGCACTAATTTCGAGTTTTAGTTGCTTTTCGTAGTTGTTTTTGCGTAACTTTATCTTTCATCTAGTATTTTAGGGTTTGAGTTTACTCTATCATCTTGTGTTATTTAGTCGTCTAGTGTCGGCTTTTGTTACTCCGAGTCCACATAGCATACGGTGTGTTTGTCCAAACCATAGCTACAGACCTTTCGATATACGTGACTAGGAACTTCCCCAGAAGAGACTAGTTTTACCGCTCGACAGGCTGCTCATTAGGGTTTTGGTGCTTTGCATATCTTGTTGGCCGTGTTATCAAGGAGTTGAGTCATAAAATCAAAAAAAAAGAGAAAATAGAAAAGAAGCACAAAGAGCTACATAGCTGCGTGTGTTACAAAAAGAAAAAATACAAAAAGAAAAGTGTCATGCTAGTTGAATTCAAGTGAAGGCCTAAGTTTTTCTTTACTGCACCTGTAGTTGAGCAATCTTGTGCCTGTCTCGTTGAGCTTTGCTAGCGTCTCTCTAGTGCATTGCAACCTTTCCTCCATATAGTTGTATTGCCCCATTATATCACCTTGTGTGAGTATTGATGACGCGTAAAGCACACGCTCGTTGGGAACCCCAAGTGGAAGGTGTGATGCGTATAGCAGCAAGTTTCCCTCAGTAAGAAACCAAGGTTTATCGAACCAGTAGGAGTCAAGAAGCACGTTGAAGGTTGATGGCGGTGGGATGTAGTGCGACGCAACACCAGGGATTCTGGCGCCAACGTGGAACCTGCACAACACAACCAAAGTACTTTGCCCCAACGAAACAGATGAGGTTGTCAATCTCACCGGCTTGTCGTAACAAAGGATTAACCGTATTGTGTGGAAGATGATTGTTTGCAGAAAACAAGTAAAGAACAAGTATTGCAGTAGATTGTATGCGATGTAAAGAATAGGACCGGGGTCCACAGCTCACTAGAGGTGTCTCTCCCATAAGATAAATAGCATGTTGGGTGAACAAATTACAGTCGGGCAATTGACAAATAGAGAGGGCATGACAATGCACATACATGATATGATAAATATAGTGAGATTTAATTGGGCATTACGACAAAGTACATAGACCGCTATCCAGCATGCATCTATGCCTAAAAAGTCCACCTTCAGGTTATCATCCGAACCCCTTCCGGTATTTAGTTGCAAACAACATACAATTGCATTAAGTATGGTGCGTAATGTAATCAATAACTACATCCTTGGACATAGCATCAATGTTTTATCCCTAGTGGCAACAACACATCCACAACCTTAGAACTTTCGTCACATCGTCCCGCATTTAATGGAGGCATGAACCCACTATCGAGCATAAATACTCCCTCTTGGAGTTAAGAGCAAAAACTTGGACAGAGCCTCTACTAATAACGGAGAGCATGCAAGATCATAAACAACACATAGGTAATAGATTGATAATCACCATAACATAGTATTCTCTATCCATCGGATCCCGACAAACACAACATGTAGCATTACAGATAGATGATCTTGATCATGTTAGGCAGCTCACAAGATCCAACAATGAAGCACATAAGGAGAAGACGACCATCTAGCTACCGCTATGGACCCATAGTCCAGGGGTGAACTACTCACTCATCACTCCGGAGGCGATCATGGCGGTGAAGAGTCCTCCGGGAGATGATTCCCCTCTCCGGCAGGGTGCCGGAGGCGATCTCCTGAATCCCCTAGATGGGATTGGCGGCGGTGGCGTCTCAGTAAGGTTTTCCGTATCGTGGCTCTCGGTACTGGGGGTTTCGCGACGGAGGCTTTAAGTAGGCGGAAGGGCAACGCAGGGGGCCACACGAGGGCCCCACAGGCTAGGCCGGCGCTGCCAGGGCTTGGGCCGCGCCGCCCTATTGTGTCGGCGCCTCGTGGCCCCACTTCCTTTCCCTCTCGGTCTTCTGGAAGCTTCGTGTAAAAATAGGCCCCTGGGCGTTGATTTCGTCCAATTCCGAGAATATTTCCTTACTAGGATTTCTGAAACCAAAAACAGCAGAAAATAGCAACTGGCTCTTCGGCATCTTGTTAATTGGTTAGTGCCGGAAAATGCATAAATACGACATATAATGTGTATAAAATATGTAGATATCATCAATAATGTAGCATGGAACATAAGAAATTATCGATTCGTCGGAGATGTATCAGCATCCCCAAGCTTAGTTCCTGCTCGTCCCGAGCAGGTAAACGATAACAAAGATAATTTCTGGAGTGACATGCCATCATAACCTTGATCATACTATTGTAAGCATATGTAATGAATGCAACGATCAAAAACAATGGTAATGACATGAGTAAACAAATGAATCATAAAGCAAAGACTTTTCATGAATAGTACTTCAAGACAAGCATCAATAAGTCTTGCATAAGAGTTAACTCATAAAGCAATAAATCAAAGTAAAGGTATTGAAGCAACACAAAGGAAGATTAAGTTTCAGCGGTTGCTTTCAACTTATAACATGTATATCTCATGGATAGTGTCAATGTAAAGTAATATAACAAGTGCAATATGCAAGTATGTAGGAATCAATGCACAGTTCACACAAGTGTTTGCTTCTTGAGGCGGGAGAGATAGGTGAACTCGACTCAACATAAAAGTAAAAGAAAGGTCCTTCAAAGAGGAAAGCATCGATTGCTATATTTGTGCTAGAGCTTTGGTTTTGAAAACATGAAACAATTTTGTCAACGGTAGTAATAAAGCATATGTATCATGTAAATTATATCTTACAAGTTGCAAGCCTCATGCATAGTGTACTAATAGTGCTCGCACCTTGTCCTAATTAGCTTGGGTTAACACCGATCATCATTGCATAACATATGTTTCAACCAAGTGTCACAAAGGGGTACCTCTATGCCGCCTGTACAAGGGTCTAAGGAGAAAGTTCGCATTGGATTTCTCGCTTTTGATCATTCTTCAACTTAGACACCCATACCGGGACAACATAGACAATGAGATAATGGACTCCTCTTTTAATGCTTAAGCATTCAACAACAGATTAATATTCTCATAAGAGATTGAGGTTTTATGTCCAAACTGAAACTTCCACCATGATTCATGGCTTTAGTTAGCGGCCCAATGTTCTTCTCTAACAGTATGCATACTCAAACCATTGGATTGTGAAAACCGCCCTTACTTCAGACAAGACGAACATGCATAGAAACTCACATGATATTCAACAAAGAGTTGATGGCGTCCCCAGGAACATGGTTATCGCACAACAAACAACTTAATAAGAGATAAAGTGCATAAGTACATATTCAATACCACAATAGTTTTTAAGGCTATTTTGTCCCATGAGCTATATATTGCAAAGACGAACGATGGAATTTTAAAGGTAGCACTCAAGCAATTTACTTTGGAATGGCGGAGAAATACCATGTAGTAGGTAGGTATGGTGGACACAAATGGCATAGTGGTTGGCTCAAGGATTTTGGATGCATGAGAAGTATTCCCTCTCGATACAAGGTTTAGGCTAGCAAGGTTTATTTGAAACAAACACAAGGATGAACCGGTGCAGCAAAACTCACATAAAAGACATATTGTAAACATTATAAGATTCTACACCGTCTTCCTTGTTGTTCAAAACTCAATACTAGAAATTATCTAGACTTTAGAGAGACCAAATATGCAAACCAAATTTTAGCAAGCTCTATGTATTTCTTCATTAATGGGTGCAAAGTATATGATGCAAGAGCTTAAACATGAGCACAACAATTGCCAAGTATCAAATTATTCAAGACATTTTAGAATTACTACATGTAGCATTTCCCGATTCCAACCATATAACAATTTAACGAAGAAGATTCAACCTTCGCCACGAATACTATGAGTAAAGCCTAAGGACATATTTGTCCATATGCAACAGCGGAGCGTGTCTCTCTCCCACACAATGAATGCTAGGATCCATTTTATTCAAACAAAAACAAAAACAAAAATAAACAGACGCTCCAAGCAAAGTACATAAGATGTGACTGAATAAAAATATAGTTTCGGGGAGGAACCTGATGATGTTGTCGATGAAGAAGGGGATGCCTTGGGCATCCCCAAGCTTAGACGCTTGAGTCTTCTTAAAATATGCAGGGGTGAACCACCGGGGCATCCCCAAGCTTAGAGCTATCACTCCTCTTGATCATAGTATATCATACTCCTCTCTTGACCCTTGAAAACTTCCTTCACACCAAACTTCAAGCAAACTCATTAGAGGGTTAGTGCACAATAAAAAATCCACATGTTCAGAGGTGACACAATCATTCTTAACACTTCTGAACATTGCACAAAGGTACTGGACATTAATGGAACAAAGAAATTCATCCAACATAGCAAAAGAGGCAATGCGAAATAAAAGGCAGAATCTGTCAAAAACAGAACAGTCTGTAAAGACGAACCTGGAAGGGGCACTTAACTTGCTCAAACGAAAAAACTCAAAACTAATGAAAGTTGCGTACATATCTGAGGATCATGCACGTAAATTTGCAGATTTTTTTGATTTTTTTACAGAGACTTCTGCGCGAATTCGTGACAGACAGCAATGCTGTTTCTGTGCAGCAATCCAAATCTAGCATCAACTTTACCACAGAGACTTTACTTGGCACAAAAACATGATAAGGAGAGGTTGCTACAGTAGTAAACAACTTCCAAGACTCAAATATAAAACAAAGTACTGTTGTAAAAACATGGGTTGTCTCCCATAAGCGCTTTTCTTTAACGCCTTTCAGCTAGGCGCACAAAGTGTAAATCAAGTATTATCAAGAAATGAAGCATCGACATCATAATTTGTTCTAATAATAGAATCATAAGGTAACTTCATTCTTTTTCTAGGGAAGTGTTCCATACCTTTCTTGAGAGGAAATTGATATTTAATATTACCTTCGTTCATATCAATAGTAGCACCAACGGTTCGAAGAAAAGGTCTTCCCAATATAATGGGGCAAGATGCATTGCATTCAATATCCAAGACAACGAAATCAACGGGGACAAGGTTATTGTTAACCATAATGCGAACATTATCAACTCTCCCCAAAGGTTTCTTTTTAGCATTATCAGCGAGATTAACATCCAAATAACAATTTTTCAATGGTGGCAAGTCAAGCATATCATAGACTTTCTTAGGTATAACGTAAATACTTGCACCAAGATCACATAAAGCATTACAATCAAAATCATTGACCCTTATCTTAATGATGGGCTCCCAACCATCTTCTAACTTCCTAGGAATAGAAGTTTCAAGTTTTAGTTTCTCTTCTCTAACTTTGATGAGAGCATTTGTAATATGTTTTGTAAAGGCCAAATTTATAGCACTAGCGTTGGGACTCTTAGCAAGTTTTTGTAAGAACTTTATAACTTCAGAGATGTGGCAATCATCAAAATCCAAACCATTATGATCTACAGCAATGGGATCATCACCCCCAATGTTGGAAAAAATTTCAGCAGTTTTATCACAAGCAGTTTCAGCAGTTTTAGCAATTTCAGGCAATTTTGTACGCTTTGCACTAGGAGTAGAAACATTGCCAACACCAATTATTTTACCATTGATAGTAGGAGGTGTAGCAACATGTGAATCATTATCATTACTAGTGGTGGTAATAGTCCAAACTTTAGCTATATTATTCTCTTTAGCTAGTTTTTCATTTTCTTCTCTATCCCACCTAGCACGCAATTCAGCCATTAATCTTATATTCTCATTAATTCTAACTTGGATGGAATTTGCTGTAGTAGTAATCTTATTATCAATGTCCTCAGGTTTAGCAGCCATTTTATTAATTAAAGAGGATTGTGACGCGGACATGTATGAGATTCGGTTTTCAGCATTTGAAATTTTAGTTTGCAAACCCGAAATCTCCATATTCAAGTTTCAAGTTGATTTCCTATATTTTTCAACAAGGTAGATTGTTCATTCATAGTTTTAGTAAACAATTGATTTTGCTCATATTGTGATTGCATAAAGCTCTTAGTGGATCTTTCAATTTCTAGCATCTTTTCCTCATATCTACCATAAGAATTACCATAATCATTACCACTGGCAGGATATGGCCTATAGTTGTTACCCAAATTGTTCCTATAAGCATTGTTGTTGAAATTATTATTTTTAATGAAATTCACATCAACATTTTCTTCTTGAGCAACCAATGAAGCTAAAGGAACATTATTAGGATCAACATTAGATCTACCATTCACAAGCATAGACATAATCACATCAATCTTATCACTCAAGGAGGAGGTTTCTTTGACAGAATTTACCTTCTTACCTTGTGGAGCCCTTTCAGTGTGCCATTCAGAGTAATTTATCATCATATCATCAAGAAGCTTTGTAGCTGCCCCCAAAGTGATGGACATAAAGGTACCTCCAGCAGCTGAATCCAATAGGTTCCGCGAAGAAAAATTTAGTCCTGCATAGAAGGTTTGGATGATCATCCAAGTAGTCAGTCCATGGGTTGGGCAATTCTTTACCAAAGATTTCATTCTCTCCCACGCTTGAGCAACATGTTCATTATCTAATTGTTTAAAATTCATTATGCTACTTCTCAAAGATATAATTTTAGCGGGAGAATAATATCTACCAATAAAAGCATCCTTACATTTAGTCCATGAATCAATACTATTCTTAGGCAAAGATAGCAACCAATCTTTAGCTCTTCCTCTTAATGAGAAAGGAAACAATTTCAATTTTATAATATCACCATCTACATCTTTATACTTTTGCATTTCACATAGTTCAACAAAATTATTAAGATGGGCAGCGAAGATCATCGTAACTAACACCAGAAAATTGCTCTCTCATAACAAGATTCAGTAAAGTAGGTTTAATTTCAAAGAATTCTGCTGTAGTAGCAGGTGGAGCAATAGGTGTGCATAGGAAATCATTATTATTTGTGGTTGTGAAGTCACACAACTTAGTATTTTCAGGGGTATTCATTTTAGCAATAGTAAATAAAGCAAACTAGATAAAGTAAATGCAAGTAAATAATTTTTTTGTGTTTTTGATATAGAGAGCAAGACAGTAAATAAAGTAAAGCTAGCAACTAATTTTTTTGTGTTTTGTTTAAGTGCAGCAAACAAAATAGTAAATAAAATAAAGCAAGACAAAAACAAAGTAAAGAGATTGGGAAGTGGAGACTCCCCTTGCAGCGTGTCTTGATCTCCCCGGCAACGGCGCCAGAAAAAGTGCTGTTGCCGTGGGAGGCAATTCTCTGTGGTGTAGCTTTTCTTCAGTTCCCCGGCAACGGCGCCAAGTATCATTGGTTGTCTACGGTCAGCGCTAGAGCTTGTTTTTGGTGCACATAGGTAGCCCACCTCCAGCTCCACCTATACCCTGCTTTGTCGTGTGATTGTTCTTATACCCTTGATATTCGCTTCGCTACATCCGTGCACTAGTTGTTACTACAAGTGGTAAGCAATACTAATTTACTTTGGAACAGTAAGATTTCCTTTTCTTATCAGTTTTGAGTGAGTTGTGAGAGTACCACCATATATTTTTGATTTAGTGCACTAACCTACTAATCATGTCTGCTAGTGATAATAATATTGTTAACCAGGAAAACAAGAATTTGGCAGATATCATCACATGGAGGGAGTATGAAGCTCTTCGTAATGAGATGCGACATGAATTCCGCACTAAGGATGATGAGCTTAAGGGTACAGTTGACGAGATCAAACAAACGCTGGATGCTACTAATGTCACCGTCACTGGATTGGCTAATCAAATGACGGATATCCAGCGCAATATTGCAGAGATGCGCCTCGCTATTGAGAATTTGACTGCACAACAACAACAGCAAGACGATGATGAAGATCCTGAGCTTGAAGATGACGCACACAATGCTCGTGGTGCGCCTCGTGGTCATCGTCCTCGTGGTGCGCCTCGTGGTCATCGTCCTCGTGGCTGGGTTCCACTTGGCCGCAATGGTCGTGGACAAGATGAAGAAGATGGATTGGGTAAGCCCAAGTTTTCCATACCCAAGTTTGAAGGAGGAGCTGATGTTGAAGAATATCTCACTTGGGAGCTCAAGATTGAGAAGTTATGGAGCTTACATCCCCACTATTCTGAAGATAAGAAGATCAAGCTTGCTTCTTCTGAATTTGATGGTTATGCATTGCGTTGGTGGGATTCTTTGGTTCGTAACCGCGACGAAGATGGTGCACAACCTATCCGTACATGGCGTGCTATGAAGGAGGTTATGACTTCTCGTTTTGTGCCTACAAATTACATGCGGAATATATTTGATAAGCTAACACTCTTGAGGCAAGGTGTGAAAACTGTTGATGAGTACTACATGGAGATGGAGATGCTTATGCAGCGTGGTCGTGTCCGTGAGTCTCTAGAGATGACAATGCAGCGTTTTCTCAATGGATTGAAGTATGATGTTAAAGGCATTGTTCGTCATTACACCTACACCAATATGAATCAATTGTTACATCATGCAAGAGAAGCTGAATCACGGTTAGCTGAAGAAGCAAAGGTTAAGGGACGTGCTACGGAGGTGGGCGTTTTACACCTCGTGCGCCTTCTACGACGCCGGCGCCTTCGACGCGCTCCGTTCCTTACTCTACTCCGCCTAGCAAACCGGTCTCCAATGTATCTAATGCAAAGAAGTCCGAATCTGCTGCAAGTACGAGTGGTTCTAGCATGTCTACAGCGCGCAACCGCGATATGCTTTGCCATACATATGGTGGCAAGGGTCACTTCAAGAGAGATTGTCCTAACCGCAAAGTCATGATTATCAATGAGGACAATGAGTATGAGACTGGAGATGATGTTGATCCAAATGCTCCAGACGATGATGACTATGACACTGATGGTGAAGATGCCTATCCTTCTGATGCTCGTACCATTGTTGTGTCGCAGAGTGCTCTTAATGCGTTGCCTAGTGCGTCTACTCAGCGCTGCAATTTGTTCCAAACCAAAGCTTTAGTTGGTCCTGACAAGGCTTGCAAGGTCATTATTGATGGCGGGAGTTGCCGCAATTTAGCAAGCAAGGAGTTATGTACCAAGCTGAAGTTGAAGTATCTACCGCACCCGCATCCATATTATATTCAGTGGTTGAGCGACAATGGTGAGATGAAGGTAAACCACATGGTGCGTGTTGAGTTTGCGATTGGACCGTATAAGGATTGCATTGACTTTGATGTGGTTCCTATGACGGTTTGTTACCTACTATTGGGTCGGCCTTGGCTCTATGACCGTTCTGTGCAACACAATGGCCGAGCCAATACATATCACTTGGAGTACAAGGGCAAGAAAATTAACTTACAGCCTATGTCACCACAACAAATTGTCAATGAGTGTCGTCAGAAGATTGAAGTGAATTTGGAGGATGCACCTCTAGATAGGCGAGAGAATTGTAATGTCGTGAGTGATATAACGAAAAGTGAGAGAGTGAATTCCTTAGTTTCATTAGCCACCAAAGAAGACATAAGAGAATTTAGTGAGGATCCTACGGCCATGCCTCTTGTGCTTTTGTACAGGGGTACGGTCTTGGTTACTAACGACATGACCCCTTGATACGTCTCCGACGTATCGATAATTTCTTATGTTCCATGCCACATTATTGATGTTATCTACATGTTTTATGCACACTTTATGTCATATTCGTGCATTTTCTGGAACTAACCTATTAACAAGATGCCGAAGTGCCGCTTGTCGTTTTCTCGCTGTTTTTGGTTTCGGAAATCCTAGTAAGGAAATATTCTCGGAATTGGACGAAATCAAAGCCCGGGGGCCTATTTTTCCACGAAGCTTCCGGAAGTCCGAAGACGAAACGAAGTGGGGCCACGGGGTGCCCAAACCCTAGGGCGGCGCGGCCCCCCTTGGCCGCGCCGACCTATGGTGTGGGGCCCCTGTGCCCTCCCCGACTTGCCCTTCCGCCTACTTAAAGCCTCCGTGACGAAACCCCCGAGACCGAGAGCCACGATACGGAAAACCTTCCGGAGACGCCGCCAACGCCGATCCCATCTCGGGGATCCAGAGATCGCTCTCGGCACCTCGCCGGAGAGGGGAATCATCTCCCCGGAGGACTCTACGCCGCCATGGTCGCCTCCGGTGTAATGTGTGAGTAGTCTACCCCTGGACTATGGGTCCATAGCGAGTAGCTAGATGGTTGTCTTCTCCCCATTGTGCTATCATTGTCGGATCTTGTGAGCTGCCTAACATGATCAAGATCATCTATCTCGTAATTCTATATGTTGCGTTTGTTGGGATCCGATGAATAGAGAATACTTGTTATGTTGATTATCAAAGTTATATCTACGTGTTGTTTATGATCTTGCATGCTTTCCGTTACTAGTAGATGCTCCGGCCAAGTAGATGCTTGTAACTCCAAGAGGGAGTACTTATGCTCGATAGTGGGTTCATGCTCGCATTGACACTGGGACAGGTGACGAAAAGTTCTAAGGTTGTGTTGTGCTTGTTGCCACTAGGGATAAAACATTGATGCTATGTCTAAGGATGTAGTTGTTGATTACATTACGCACCATACTTAATGCAATTGTCCGTTGCTTTGCAACTTAATACCGGAGGGGGTTCGGATGATAACTCGAAGGTGGACTTTTTAGGCATAGATGCGGCTTGGATGGCGGTCTATGTACTTTGTCGTAATGCCCAATTAAATCTCACTATACTCATCATGATATGTATGTGCATGGTCATGCTCTCTTTATTTGTCAATTGCCCAACCGTAATTTGTTCACCCAACATGTTGCTTGTCTTATGGGAGAGACACCTCTAGTGAACTCGTGGACCCCGGTCCAATTCTCTTTACTCGAAATACAATCTACTTGCAATCTTGTTCTACTCGTTTTCTCGCAAACAATCATCTTCCACACAATACGGTTAATCCTTTGTTACAGGCAAGCCGGTGAGATTGACAACCTCACCTGTTTCGTTGGGGCAAAGTACTTTGGTTGTGTTGTGCGGGTTCCACGTTGGCGCCGGAATCCTCGGTGTTGCGCCGCACTACATCCCGCCGCCATCAACCTTCAACGTGCTTCTTGGCTCCTCCCGGTTCGATAAACCTTGGTTTCTTTCGAGGGAAAACTTGCTGCCGTGCGCATCATACCTTCCTCTTGGGGTTCCCAACGAACGTGTGAGTTACACGCCATCAAGCTCTTTTTACGGCGCCGTTGCCGGGAGATCAAGACACGCCTGCAAGGGAGTCTCCACTTCTCAATCTCTTTACTTTGTTTTTGTCTTGCTTAGTTTTATTTACTACTTTGTTTGCTGCACTAAATCAAAATACAAAAAAATTAGTTGCTAGTTTTACTTTATTTACTATCTTGTTTGCTATATCAAAAACACAAAAAAATTAGTTACTTGCATTTACTTTACTTATTTCATTATGTTTCCTTTTAATTTTACCACAAAAGACATACCGGTAGGACGTGGGTCTATAGTTGGGAGAAATAATATAGAAGAATTTTTCAATCATGTTAGTACCATTGAAAATTTTGAAGATAGACACTTGGTAGACCTTGCGCCTACTTATGAAATTGCTGCCGCGCATTTAGTTCGCCTGTTGGAAACTAAATTTGTTAACCTTAATCCTATAATCCAACACATGTTTCTCACACTTGGTGATATGGAAGAAGGGGAAAAGAAAGATTTTGTTTTAGAAACCCTTCTTAGAGAATTTGGTGGTCTAGCAAGAGAAGCTAGAAAGGTCTTTGCTAAATTTAATATGCTTGGTTCTCATACTAATTTTGTTAGCCTCCTTGAAAAGATGGACATGGATAGAATAAGATACACTAATAATATTGATGATGGTGGGGAGATCAAAGCACCAATACCATGTAAACTCTTAGCTATGAATGATGCACTAGAAAATAACTACGCTTGGCTTGTTCCTGAAAATTTGTTTGATGAGAGTAGCACGCCTAAGACTAATGAAAAGGGAGATGCTAAAACTTATATATACTATGCCTGGTTGAGAAAACTCCACACCCCGCTGAGAATGTACCACCCTTTGATAATACTTGATACACACTTTCTGCGCCTAGCTGAAAGGCGTTAAAGAAAAGCGCTTATGGGAGACAACCCATGTTTTTACCTACAGTATTTTGTTTTTATTTTGTGTCTTGGAAGTTGTTTACTACTGTAGCAACCTCTCCTTATGTTAGTTTTATGTTTTGTTGTGCCAAGTTAAGCCGTTGATAGAAAAGTAAGTACTAGATTTGGATTACTGCACAGTTCCAGATTTCTTTGCTGTCACGAATCTGGGTCCACCTCCCTGTAGGTAGCTCAGAAAATTAAGCCAATTTACGTGCATGATCCTCAGATATGTACGCAACTTTCATTCAATTTGAGCATTTTCATTTGAGCAAGTCTGGTGCCATTTTAAAATTCGTCAATACGAACTGTTCTGTTTTGACAGATTCTGCCTTTTATTTCGCATTGCCTCTTTTGCTATGTTGGATGAATTTCTTTGATCCACTAATGTCCAGTAGCATTATGCAATGTCCAGAAGTGTTAAGAATGATTGTGTCACCTCTGAATATGTCAATTTTTATTGTGCACTAACCCTCTAATGAGTTGTTTCGAGTTTGGTGTGGAGGAAGTTTTCAAGGATCAAGAGAGGAGTATGATGCAACATGATCAAGGAGAGTGAAAGCTCTAAGCTTGGGGATGCCCCGGTGGTTCACCCCTGCATATATCAAGAAGACTCAAGCGTCTAAGCTTGGGGATGCCCAAGGCATCCCCTTCTTCATCGACAACATTATCAGGTTCCTCCCCTGAAACTATATTTTTATTCCATCACATCTTATGTGCTTTTTCTTGGAGCGTCGGTTTGTTTTTGTTTTTGTTTTGTTTGAATAAAATGGATCCTAGCATTCACTTTATGGGAGAGAGACACGCTCCGTTGTAGCATATGGACAAGTATGTCCTTGGTTTCTACTCATAGTATTCATGGCGAAGTTTCTCCTTCGTTAAATTGTTATATGGTTGGAATTGGAAAATGATACATGTAGTAATTGCTATAAATGTCTTGGGTAATGTGATACTTGGCAATTGTTGTGCTCATGATTAAGCTCTTGCATCATATGCTTTGCACCCATTAATGAAGAAATACATAGAGCATGCTAAAATCTGGTTTGCATATTTGGTTTCTCTAAGGTCTAGATAATTTCTAGTATTGAGTTTGAACAACAAGGAAGACGGTGTAGAGTCTTATAATGTTTTCAATATGTCTTTTATGTGAGTTTTGCTGCACCGGTTCATGCTTGTGTTTGTTTCAAATAAGCCTTGCTAGCCTAAACCTTGTATCGAGAGGGAATACTTCTCATGCATCCAAAATACTTGAGCCAACCACTATGCCATTTGTGTCCACCATACCTACCTACTACATGGTATTTTCCGCCATTCCAAAGTAAATTGCTTGAGTGCTACCTTTAAAATTCCATCATTCACCTTTGCAATATATAGCTCATGGGACAAATAGCTTAAAAACTATTGTGGTATTGAATATGTAATTATGCACTTTATCTCTTATTAAGTTGCTTGTTGTGCGATAACCATGTTTACCGGGGACGCCATCAACTTTTCATTGTTGAATTTCATGTGAGTTGCTATGCATGTTCGTCTTGTCCGAAGTAAGGGCGATCTACACCGAGTTGAATGGTTTGAGCATGCATATTGTTAGAGAAGAACATTGGGCCGCTAACTAAAGCCATGATCCATGGTGGAAGTTTCAGTTTTGGACAAACATCCTCAAATCTCTAATGAGAAAAGAATTAATTGTTGTTGAATGCTTAAGCATTAAAAGAGGAGTCCATTATCCGTTGTCTATGTTGTCCCGGTATGGATGTCTAAGTTGAGAATAATCAAAAGCGAGAAATCCAAATGCGAGCTTTCTCCTTAGACCTTTGTACGAGCGGCATAGAGGTACCCCTTTGTGATACTTGGTTAAAGCATATGTATTGCGGTGATAATCCAGGTAGTCCAAGCTAATTAGGACAAGGTGCGGGCACTATTAGTACACTATGCATGAGGCTCGCAACTTATAAGATATAATTTACATGATGCATATGCTTTATTACTACCGTTGACAAAATTGTTTCATGTTTTCAAAATCAAAGCTCTAGCACAAATATAGCAATCGATGCTTTTCCTCTATGAAGGACCATTCTTTTACTTTCAATGTTGAGTCAGTTCACCTATTTCTCTCCACCTCAAGAAGCAAACACTTGTGTGAACTGTGCATTGATTCCTACATATTTGCTTATTGCACTTATTATATTACTCTATGTTGACAATATCCATGAGATATACATGTTACAAGTTGAAAGCAACCGCTGAAACTTAATCTTCCTTTGTGTTGCTTCAATGCCTTTACTTTGAATTATTGCTTTATGAGTTAACTCTTATGCAAGACTTATTGATGCTTGTCTTGAAGTGCTATTCATGAAAAGTCTTTGCTATATGATTCACTTGTTTACTCATGTCATATACATTGTTTTGATCGCTGCATTCACTACATATGCTTTACAAATAGTATGATCAAGATTATGATGGCATGTCACTCCGTAAATTATCCGTGTTATCGTTTTACCTCGCTCGGGACGAGCGGAACTAAGCTTAGGGATGCTGATACGTCTCCGACGTATCGATAATTTCTTATGTTCCATGCCACATTATTGATGTTATCTACATGTTTTATGCACACTTTATGTCATATTCGTGCATTTTCCGGAACTAACCTATTAACAAGATGCCGAAGTGCCGATTCTTCGTTTTCTGCTGTTTTTGGTTTCGAAATCCTAGTAAGGAAATATTCTCGGAATTGGACGAAATCAAAGCCCGGGGGCCTATTTTTCCACGAAGCTTCCGTAAGTCCGAAGACGAAACGAAGTGGGGCCACGAGGTGCCCAAACCCTAGGGCGGCGCGGCCCCCTTGGCCGCGCCGACTCGTGGTGTGGGGCCCCTGTGCCCCCTCCCGACTTGCCCTTCCGCCTACTTAAAGCCTCCGTGACGAAACCCCCGGTACCGAGAGCCACGATACGGAAAACCTTTCGGAGACGCCGCCAACGCCGATCCCATCTCGGGGGATCCGGAGATCGCCTCCGGCACCCCTGCCGGAGAGGGGAATCATCTCCCGGAGGACTCTACGCCGCCATGGTCGCCTCCGGTGTGATGTGTGAGTAGTCTACCCCTCGGACTATGGGTCCATAGCGAGTAGCTAGATGGTTGTCTTCTCCCCATTGTGCTATCATTGTCGGATCTTGTGAGCTGCCTAACATGATCAAGATCATCTATTTGTAATTCTATATGTTGCGTTTGTTGGGATCCGATGAATAGAGAATACTTGTTATGTTGATTATCAAAGTTATATCTACGTGTTGTTTATGATCTTGCATGCTTTCCGTTACTAGTAGATGCTCTGGCCAAGTAGATGCTTGTAACTCCAAGAGGGAGTACTTATGCTCGATAGTGGGTTCATGCCTCGCATTGACACCGGGACGAGTGACGAAAGTTCTAAGGTTGTGTTGTGCTTGTTGCCACTAGGGATAAAACATTGATGCTATGTCTAAGGATGTAGTTGTTGATTACATTACGCACCATACTTAATGCAATTGTCTCGTTGCTTTGCAACTTAATACTGGAGGGGGTTCGGATGATAACCTCGAAGGTGGACTTTTTAGGCATAGATGCAGTTGGATGGCGGTCTATGTACTTTGTCGTAATGCCCAATTAAATCTCACTATACTCATCATGATATGTATGTGCATGGTCATGCTTTCTTTATTTGTCAATTGCTCAACTGTAATTTGTTCACCCAACATGCTGCTTGTCTTATGGGAGAGACACCTCTAGTGAACTGTGGACCCCGGTCCAATTCTCTTTACTGAAATACAATCTCATCGCAATACCGGTTCTATCGTTTTACTGCAAACAATCATCTTCCACACAATACGGTTAATCCTTTGTTACAGCAAGCCGGTGAGATTGACAACCTCACTCGTTTCGTTGGGGCAAAGTACTTTGGTTGTGTTGTGCGGGTTCCACGTTGGCGCCGGAATCCCTGGTGTTGCGCCGCACTACATCCCGCCGCCATCAACCTTCAACGTGCTTCTTGGCTCCTCCTGGTTCGATAAACCTTGGTTTCTTTCTGAGGGAAAACTTGCTGCTGTGCGCATCATACCTTCCTCTTGGGGTTCCCAACGAACGTGTGAGTTACACGCCATCACCCCTCTTCCTCTTGGTGTTTCTAATGTTTTGCAGGAATTTGGCGACGTGTTTCCGGAGGAGGTACCCGCAGGACTACCACCATTGCGAGGTATTGAGCATCAAATTGAGTTGATTCCCGGAGCTTCGCTGCCCAATAGGGCGCCATATCGCACTAATCCCGAAGAGACGAAGGAGATACAGAAGCAAGTACAAGCGCTACTCGACAAAGGTTATATCCGCATAAGCCTTAGTCCTTGTGCTGTTCCTGTTATTCTAGTTCCTAAGAAAGATGGTACATGGCGTATGTGCGTAGATTGTAGAGCTATAAACAACATTACTATTCGATATCGTCATCCTATTCCCCGTTTAGAGGATATGTTAGATGAATTGATTGGTGCTGCTGTGTTCTCTAAAATTGATTTGCGTAGTGGTTATCATCAAATTAGGATGAAAGAAGGGGATGAGTGGAAAACAGTCTTTAAAACAAAATTTGGTTTATATGAGTGGTTAGTAATGCCTTTTGGGTTAACTAATGCACCTAGCACTTTCATGAGACTGATGAACCATGTTTTGCGTGAATTTATTGGCAAATTTGTGGTTGTCTACTTTGATGACATATTAATCTACAGCTGCAATGAATCTGATCATACTATACATATTCGACATGTTTTGCAAGTGTTGCGTGATAATCAACTCTATGGTAATCTTGAGAAGTGCACATTTTGCAAAGATAAGGTCATATTTCTGGGTTATGTTGTCTCTAAGCATGGAGTAGAAGTAGATGTGTCTAAAATTGAAGCTATTCAAAATTGGCCTACTCTCATGAATGTGAGTCAAGTAAGAAGTTTCCATGGTCTAGCTGGGTTTTATCGGAGATTTGTGCCCAACTTTAGTACTATTGCTGCACCTTTGAATGATTTGACTAAAAAAGGTGTTGTTTTTGAGTGGGGCGCAGCCCAAGATCATGCTTTTGATGAACTTAAGAGATTGTTAACTTCTGCACCGTTGCTTGCACTTCCTGATTTCAATAAGCAATTTGAGATTGAATGTGATGCTAGTGGTATTGGAATTGGTGGTGTGTTGATGCAAGAGGGTCGCCAAATTGCATATTTTTCTGAGAAACTTTCGGGTGCTAAGTTGAACTATCCTATATATGATAAAGAATTGTATGCTTTAATTAGAGTTCTTGAGGTTTGGCAACATTACTTGTGGCCAAAAGAATTTATCATACATTCCGATCATGAAGCTTTAAAATACCCGAAAGCCCAATCTACTTTGCATAAGCGTCTAGCTAAGTGGGTTGAGTTCATTGAGTCTTTTCCATATATTATTAGGCATAAGAAGGGAAAAGATAATATTGTTGCTCGATGCTCTATCTAGGAAGAATATGCTATTAACTCAACTTGATGTTAAAATTCCTGGTTTAGAGATACTATGTGATTTGTATGCTACCGATCATGATTTTGTTGAACCATATCGCTTATGTGCTCTTGGTAAAGCATGGGAAAAATATCACATACATGATGGGTTCTTGTTTAGAGCTAACAAACTATGTGTTCCGGAATCGTCCGTGCGTTTGCTCTTATTGCGGGAATCACATGTCGGAGGTTTGATGGGTCACTTTGGGCGTGAGAAGACGCTACTCATGCTAGCTGACCACTTTTATTGGCCAAAGATGAGGCGGGACGTGGATAGATATGTGAGGAGATGCATTACTTGCAATAAATCCAAGTCCAAGCTGAAGCCTCACGGTTTGTATACTCCTTTACCGGCACCTACTACACCATGGGAGGATATTAGCATGGATTTTGTGTTGGGTTTGCCGCGTACTAAGAGAGGCCATGATTCTATATTTGTGGTAGTGGATAGATTCTCTAAGATGTCCCACTTTATTGCCTGCCACAAGAGCGATGATGTGTCGCATATTGCTAATCTGTTTTTCAGGGAGATTGTACGTCTACATGGAGTCCCGAAGACTATTGTTTCTGATCGTGACGTGAAGTTTATGAGCTACTTCTGGAAGACGCTTTGGAGGAAGCTGGGGACGAAGTTGCTGTTCAGCACTACTTGTCATCCCCAAACTGATGGTCAAACCGAAGTGGTGAATAGAACATTGTCACAACTGTTGAGATCCATGATCAAGAAGAACCTCGAAGGAGTGGGAAGAGTGTTTGCCGCATGTGGAGTTTGTTTACAACGGGCGGTGCATTCTACCACGGAGCTATGTCCTTTTGAGGTGGTGTATGGTTTCAAACCCATTACGCCACTTGACTTGTTGCCTTTGCCCATACATGAGAGAGTTAATATGGAGGCATCAAAGAGGGCAGATTTTGTGAAGAAGATTCATGTGAAGACTAAAGAGTTGATTGAGAAGAAAGGCAAGAGCAATGCTGCAAGAATGAATAAGAAGCGCAAGGAGATGTTGTTCAAGCCTCGGTGATTTGGTCCGGGTACATTTTCGCAAGGATAGGTTCCCGAAGCCGAGGAAGTCTAAGTTGAAGCCTCGTGGTGCTCGGTCCTTACAAAGTGCTTGCCAAGATCAATGATAATGCATACTCGATAGATCTTCCAGAGGATGAGTTTGGTGTCAGTAATTCTTTCAATGTTGCTGATTTGACACCATATGACGGAGAAGACCTTGGAGCGTCGGGGTCGACGCCTTTTGAAGGGGGGGGGAGATGATGAGGACATCCCTACCTCACTACTACCTCCGTCATTACCAATTGAAGATGAACTCGCTCGTGAAGCTCAAGTCCAATGAAGTCAGGATTGGACCAATGACACGAGCTCGTGCGAAGCTACTTAAACAACAGGTGAACTTGTTCCTAAAGGATACCTTGATTGATGAGAACTTTATACTACCTAAGTCCTATTACTTATGTATCATCAGGTATGAAGAAGAGATAAGCATCGCACGAGGAGGAGAGGAGCAGCTGGACGTAAAGATGGACGTGAAGCTGGACATGGAGCTGGACATGAAGATATCTCATGGACGCGCGAGGGAGTAGCGGGAGGAATGCGCGAGAGGAGAAGAAGAAGTCCAGGCCGGTCCAGCGCCCGGTCAGACCGGCCCCCACGCCGGCATAGGCGGGCACAAAGCAATTCATGGGTATTCAGCTGAATACCCATTATTTTTGGTAGAAACATATCACCAAGTATTTGACCCACCTAGATCAACAAATATAGATGTCTTTCAGGCTCGTATCACCCACTGAACCTTATACACAACAGCAACCGCTTGAGCTCTCATCATTTAACTGACGCAGATGTTCCACAATATGGTGATGCCTCTAAGCTCTAGCGATTGGCAGGGGCAGCAACGTGATCGTTTTTTTCTTTGAATACCCATTATTAGTATCCTGTGCCCGCCCATGCACGCCGGGCCGCCCGGTCCCTGGCCCGGTCAATCGGCCGCCAACCGGAGGGAGCGCATCGTACCGGGCAGAAACCGGAAACTTCGCAGTTTCCCGGTTGCCGCCCGGTTGACCGGACCACCGACCGGACCGGCCGGTCCACAGCCCGGTCGACCGGATTTCAGACCGGACAAGTCTGAGTCTGTCTCGACCAGATCTATTCTGGATCGGTTTTGCTTGTATCTTTCGACCAGAACTCGTCCCGGACGCCTATATAAGTGCCTTGGACGACCCCCTAGCTGCTTTAGACCACGTTTAAGATAAACCCTAGTTCTTAGTTGTTTGCTCTGCAAAACTATTGAATTCCCTACACCATATTGCTTGTATATTGTGTAGATCCCGTTTAAGTCTTGTGTGATCTGCTTGTTCCATTGGGAATTAGACGGTTGCAACTTACCGCTTCGTGGTCGGCGGCTACGTGCGCAAGTGTGTGGAGTTGCGAATATCTTGCGGGGTTGAGAGCTGTTGCATCCGGCGACGAGGACCAATCGAGAGATCTCGTTGCGTCATACAAGTTATCATCCATTACATCGTCGTGTTTCTCCGCTGCTATCACCCCGTGATCATCATCACCACCGTTGCTTACTGAGAAGATCGGGCCACCCCTTATCATAAGGAGAAAAGTCTTGACAAGATAAAGTTCCGCAATCAAAAGAAAGTAAAACTAAGGGATTACTCTCCCGTTATTACATTACTCAAACACTTCGCACCCACGGCCCTCCAAAGCTTTGCTTCGGACTTGATGATGTTGAGGAGGGTGGTAGTTGGGGTGGACTTGTGGTTGAACACTCTCGCATTTCGCTCCTTCCAAATAATCCAACTAACAATGATGGTTAGGGAGGCCAACGCCTTACGGTTGTCCGAAGCATCGTTCAACATCTTCATCCACCAAACCTCGAGGGTGAGGTCGTGAAAGGTATGCCAATCCTACATTTCACCATTCCCCAAAGGCGCTTGAAGTAGCGGCAATGGAAAAAAGTGGACCGTCGTTTTTTAAGTTTGGTTGCAAAGCGGACAACCGCCCGGCTGGTATACTAATGCAGCAATACTTGTAAGCAAGGTTGTTCAATAATGCTGGTATGTCCGGCTGCTAGCCTGCTACACGAATTTGGAGGGAACTGCTCCACCTGTTCAAGTCTCCTTTTCCCCTTTAGCTGCATGAAACAAATTTGAAACTCTTATTATACACTAGTATGCAGAACAAAACAGAAGGGCTGCACTACGCATGCAAACGCACAGTACCAACTAGCACGAATAATTTGCAAACCAGACAAAAAACGAACGATCTCGCATGCCCGCATGATAGTTCCCTGAATAGAAAATGCCTTTGCCCTGGCGCTCAATCCAAAACCTGTGAAGGAACCCTCGAGCAACCTTAGCCGGCCGGCGGCCGGGGACGAACTGTTTGATGCCCCTTTTTGGCCAGGCAAAAAAGCAGGGCAGAATTTTCCCATCCCAAGTAGAGCACCAGTCTGGTCCTACTAGTTCGCCGAACGTTCGATCCCATTCTCCGGCCGTGACCGCGACGGCGGACCAGATGTTCACGTGGAACCAAACTACTGAAGCTGCACAAACCGACCTTTTTTGCAGTACATCTAAACAACATAGAGTGGAATGACTTTTTATATGACATTTGCACCAAACCAAGGCACCAAGCTATTCTTAATACTAATTCAACTCTCCCTGCCAGTCTACCAGCCTCTAGTAAATTCCAGCGGATTCAGTCACTCGTTTTAATCTGAAGTCGAGATGATAGTCAGTATCTTTGGACCCCGGGTGGCAGAACGTCCAATTCTGATCACGTTTACGTCTCGTAGGATCGTAGCTAGCTGGTCCTGGCGGTACGTAAGCAGGTCCAAATAGAACTCATCTGCGTCTCTCCCAACCCAGCGCCCAACCGCCGCCGGTTGCCTCCTCCCTGCCGCCGCTGCCGCCGGCCCTTGCCGCGGTGGCGGCGGGCCCCGTCCCCAAAGGGTGGCGGGGGTCCTCTGGTCCCTGCGAGCGGCGGAGATCGGAAGCCGGGGCGGCGGCTCCGGGCTGGTGGTGGTGGCGGCGCTCGCCGGTGCGGCTGCTTGGGCGGCGCAGCGCAAGGGCGGCTGGGAGCAGCGGACTGCGGCGGCGCGGGTCTAGCGTGACTGCAGGTGGCGGCGGGCGGGGCGGCCCATCCGGGCCCGATCTGGGCCGAGATGGGCGGCGCCGCGGAGCGCGTGTGTGTGGCGTTGGGGTGCTGTGCATGGCCACGGTGATGGCCTCACATTGGGTGATGCTTACCGTGCCGAGCCGATCTCCAGAGCCATACTGCCTGGCCGCTTGCTACGCCTTCTATGGCCTGTTGCGAGGACGGCCTTGGTCGATTTGTTCGGGCGACCATGGGCAGCGCTGCCGGTTCTTCTCTACAGTCGCCATGGGCTTGGCGGCGTCGGCTTAGCGAGGCGATGATTCTGAACCTCCTTTGTCGTCGTCGGGCGGCGGATGGCGGCGTGGGGGCTGTTTCTTCCGCGTCGAGAAATAAAGGTGGCGGTTCTAGGATTCTTCTCGCACCAAGTTTGAAGATCTATCGGATGTTGTTCGCACCAGTCTAGGTGGATTGACGTGTTCCGGAAGGTCCTGTCGGCAAAATTCATTGTGCGAGTAATGCCTGAAAATTGCTGGATTGGGTGGTTTCGGTCGTGCGCACCCATGTTTTTATCTGGCAGTTTGGTTTCAGAGAGAGCGCTTCGAAGGTCGGCTGGCTGCTAATATCATGGAGTTCGTTTTCTTTCCATGGTGCTAGCAGAGAAGGTCATCAAGCCGAGATCGGTGGAACAGCTATGATGGTCAGATCTTGGTGGTGAGGTGGAGTTGGCTTGGTGCTTCGTGACTTGAAACATCGGCCGGGTATGTGGGGGCGGGCTGCACAGAGAAGTTCGAGTCTTATCTTTCGAGTGAAAATCCAAGTCCGGCCTTAATTGGTTGTGCTCGACAATGTTCTTGTTGAAGACATTGTTTTGAGAGAGATGACTTTCTTCGGGGTGAAAACCTAAGATCTATGATCGGGCGACGACAACGTTTGTGCACTCGTTTCCTTCTTGGAGGCGTCGCTTATGGAGAAGCTGATCTTCTGGTGTTGTCTTGGTGGTGTCAGTGTTGTTGTTTCAAGTTATGGATCTCTGTAGCGGGACCTTTCTTTTTTTTTTAATTTTTTTTCTCTTGTTTGGCTGTGTGCATCCTTTATGCCATTAGGGTATGATGTTGTTGCAGAGGCTGAGTGTAATTGGTATCTCCATGATATTAATATATGCTTTTTATCAAAAAAAAAAAAAAACTAGCTGGTCCTTGTTTCCTCCGCTGAAGCTGAAACCGAGAGGGGCCCACCTGTTTGCCTTCCGCTGCATGCCGGTATGCGCGCACGCGCGGCGATGGGGATGGAAGAAGCATGCTCGCGCGTTCGTGCTCCTTGACCCATTCTATAAACACGAGGCATGGCAGACATAGCTGTTTTCTGGCTCGAAGCTTCATCGCAGATGATGGCTGCCATGAAAATTTTCCATCTTGTTCTGACTGCGTCCGACCCGTCGTCAATCAGATCACACTGATTGCCGTCATTAGCCAGCCAGCCAGCCCTGGTTTCTTTTCTGCGCGATGATGTGCACCGGTATAGTAAATTTTACAAGCCATATGACGCAGTCAGCCAATCTCACGCAATCCACTTGAACAAAACCCATCATCAAGATTGAAGCGTATCTATCTATTCCGTCACCGTGCGATCCTCCATCGTCTCGGCTACATCAGATGGATCACGAGCAGTGGGGAGCAAACCCAAAAGCAGAGAACTCTCCGTCCATCACTGCTCAGACGCATGGGCAAAGCGGTTGATGTCCCGTCAGGCAAGGTAAACCAGGCCGGGACAAGAGGAGCAATTCAGATTCCTCACGAACCCACTCGTCCGGGCTAGGGCTACCTACTTGCGTGCTCCCACTGGATCGAAAGTGGCCGCTCGCTAGCCGCGGTCGCTCTCCGGCCCTTTGTCCCGGCCAGCGCGGGGACTCGTCGCGTTCCGAGAGCGTGGCGCGCCAAAGCCAAACCATCCACTCCACGGGCAAGCAGGCATGCGCCACCAAGCTCCGGCGGCTAGCGGAGGGACAGACATCGTTGTTACGGCAAAGGGGAATTTTGGAGGGCGCGGAATCGCTCATGAATTGAATTAGTACTCACTTTTCTGGTTTCCGGTGGGTAGCCGAGCAGATACAGAGGACTCCACGTTAGTTGCGAAGCAAAATTTCTAGCATTTTGTTGCCCATAAATCGCGTTTTAGCAAATGCAATGGCTGTTTAGTTACATCGAGTGTGCCGATTACCTCCTACCTAGTTTGGTGAGCTTACCAGTTCACCATATATGCCCACAAGGTGTTCGGCGAAATAGGAAATAACAAGATAACAACCATAAATCATGTAGATCACATAATCAACAAGACCATTAAGATATTAGTTCTAGCAGTGGAGTTGCACCACGAGGTCACGAGCAGCAGCTCGTGATGCAACATAAGCTCATCAACCAATGGGTTACGTAAATACCACCTCGCAAAATATACAGACGTGCCATCGGTGCAGATCAACCCTAGCTACTCCAAAATATACATCATGAATGCAGTTCATCATCCGCAGCGCAACAAGCAAGACAACAAGCATCCAATGCTCCGGCTCCTCACAGATAATACTTCGCCAGGAAGGTGTTGAACCAAACTATCCTAACTTCAGGGATCATCGCGAGATACCTGGGCGCCTGAGCCTTGTGATCCATGAGTTGGCTCAGAGCACGGTGGACCGCGGCGGGAGTGAGAACAGCATCTGGAACACTGCATTCGTAGATCTTCATCTAAGCATAGTTCTCTATGGGCTTTTTGATGAGCTTCGCGTCCCTAGGGGTGAGTCTGCGATGATGAGGTCAATTAGTTCTTACTTATGTGCAAGCTAACAAAATTCATCATAAATGACTTAGTGAATGAACTACACGAGAAGGTGCAACGCACTAACCTTGGTGTACGCATAGTATGCATCATCCTCCATAACGATAGCTGATGTCTTCTCCATCTAGCGCATCCCCTTCATCTTTTTGAGCCTGCAAACATGGACCCACCTTTCTATTCAGTGCCTCAAATGGTTATAGACCTTAGCGACACCAACCTCACGGCTAGTGAACTTCATAATGGTATATACAATCTCCTTGAGATCACGGTTGCTGAAGAACTACACTCCGACCTTCTCTTCCATGACCAACTCACGCACCCGGTTCACCACGAAGGTGGACAGAGCGGCATGCCATATCATGTTGTTCTTCTTTGTGATAGGGTAGTACCTATCAGGAACCGGGATGTATCAGAGTGTCACAGCATGCAACACACACTTGAACGACAGATGAGGGAACTTTGTGTCCTATACATACAACCAAAGTAGCAGGGGTTCAAGAACAATGGTAAGCAAGCTATTTCTTTCACACATAGAAACTCTCAGGACAACATTATGCGACAATGATAAGCAAGTAAGCATGGTAGGAAGCTTCATTCAATATCCAAACACTTTGTGCGCACAAAGATTGATCATAAGACGATACTAATGTTCCGTGCATGTTGCCATGTATAAATAATAGTTGGTACAAGGAGTAGTTGTACACATCGTAGAACCAATCCTCGTACCAACTATCGCACTTATACGTGGACGACTTAGCTTAGAAGAACGCATAAACAGGTGTTGGACGAAATAACGGCCACTAGAAATCTTAGAAATGCACTGGACGCTTACAGATCGAAGCAAGGACTAAGAAAAGCTATTGTACTCTTATAGATTGAAGCAAGACCTTACAGATCAAAGCATAAACTTAGCAAAAGTACATTAAGAGTACCGATCGAAGCAACAAACTAAGGAAAACTACTTTAGGTCTTACAGATCGAAGTAACAAGTAAGTATAACAAGTAGATCGAACCAAGAACTCTCTAACCCTAAACATACCCGCGGCATTAGTGTAGATCCAAGCTAGGGTTGGGAGGTACTCATAATGATGTGACAGTTGGATCCGACGGAGGAAGACGACGACATGTCGGCCAAACGATGGAGGAAGAACTGCCGCAGCAGAGGTCCACCGGCTTGAGAGGAGCCAGTGGCTGGCGAACAACTATGGATGGAGAGCTCGAAAGGGGGAAAATGGTGGCGCGTCTTTGGACGGTGAAGCAGGGAGGTGTAAATAGGAGGGAGTATCAGAGGGAGGTGACTAAATTTCTCCCGCCGTATTTTCACCGGCGCGCATGGGCTCGCGCCATCCATCTCTCGCATCAGCGCTGCGCATTTTAGCTTCAACGAGCGCGAAACGAGGCTGCATCGCTAGAAACGGCCGAATCAAGCGTTCCTCTACATACATCTTTTTGTGTGCTTTAAAGTTTTGTGCGATGAATATTTCTCCCGTGGGCAACCAAACGCACGTTTTTCGTCTTCGCGCATGCGAGAAAATACATTATTTACAACCAAACAAACCCAAAATATAAAGGATCCGGAGCGCGAGCAGATACAGAGTGGCGATGCCTGACAGCGACGACGGCCTGCGAGGTGCGAGCAATGTGACAGGCTTGTCATTGTTTCTGTACTGTGTGGGCGCGGCTAATGAGACTTGATATGAGTTATTCTCAACTCCCAACTGATCATTGCGTTAGGTTCTCGACGGGTCGCTCTCCGTTGAAACGTATGCTGGGCACTCGAAGATGCAACCTCGTCAGATTTCTTAACGTCCGATCAGCTGGTCTAGATCCCAAATTTCCAATTCTGACGTCTGAACCCTGAACTGAACAAGAGAATAATACTGGTACCTGACAAGAAAGTACTGTATGAAGGATACGAACAAAGTTTAGGGAGAAAAGGAGCCCTCCAAGGCCGCCGGCCGGCAATGCACGCAGCGACATCGTTTTCCCAGCAGCGTGGCCAAAAACATTGCCCTGCAGTACCTTGCTGTCGAAAATGATATCGCAACCATGCATATAGTCGAATGCAGCTTCACCTCCCGACGTTCTGCGCGACAAAGATCTAAGCTTTGTAGTAATCGACCGATAAATGGGCAAGGCAGCTGAATCCGTTACTTCGGGGGTAATCATGGGGAGATAAGCCATGCGAGGAAACTTGGTCAAATGGCTCATATGCAATGATAGAGCACTAATCCAGTGTCGTGTGGTGGGCAAAACCCAAGCATTCAGGTATATATGCTCCACTAGTATCATAGTATAAGTCGAACCAATGGATCAATCTTTGTCAACATCTCATAGGGTGTAGTTGACCAACAACCCTGATAAATTTGTTTGAAAACTTACTGACTCGGGGATCTTTACAGTTAAATCTATGTACCTTGACCTAATGAATAGACATACTACATGTTTAGGTAAAAATTTATGGAAGTTGAATATTCCACTAAAAATCAAAAAATTCATGTGGTTTTTTAATAATAAAGTTCCGCTCACTGAAGATAATCTGGCCAAAAGAAATTGAAATGTGTGTGAAACGTGTTGTTTCTATAATGAACTAGAGACTATACATCACCTATTCTTATCGTGTCCATTCACTAATATTGTTTGGCGCATGGTATACTTAACTTTTAATTTATCCATACCTGCTAATATCACTAATATGTTTGATACCTAGCTTAATGGGGTAAAGAAACTAGATAAGGCCATAATTCGGATTGACATCTCTGCTATATGTTGGTTCATCTGGACAAGTGGGAACAACATAATTTTTTATAAACAAAAAGGAACTAATTTTTTGCAGGTTTTTCGACGTGCGGTGATACTTTTAAAACGTATCTACTTTCTCGAACACTTTTGCTGTTGTTTGCCCCCTATCTTGTGTGCTTTGAATACAACTAACGCGGACTAACGTTGTTTTTAGCAGAATTGCTCTGGTGTCTGATACGTCTCAAACGTATCTATAATTTCTTATGTTCCATGCTACTTTTATGATGATACTCACATGTTTTATACACACTTTACATCATATTTATGCATTTTCCGGAACTAACCTATTGACGAGATGCCGAAGTGCCAGTTCCTGTTTTCTGCTTCCTGTTTTCTGCTGTTTTTGGTTTCAGAAATCCTAGTAAGGAAATATTCTCGGAATTGGACGAAATCAACGCCCATCATCTTATAATTTCACGAAGCTTCCAGAACACCGGAGAGGCACCAGAGGGGAGCCTCTGGGGCCCACACATGTGGCCGGCGCGGCCCGGAGGGCGGCGCCCCGTTGTGTGGAGCCTCCGTAGCCCTTCCGACTCCGCCTCTTCGCCTATTTAAGCCTCCCTAGCCTAAATCTTCGATACGAAAAGCCACGGTACGAGAAACCTTCCAGCAGCCGCCGCCATCGCGAAGCCAAGATCCGGGGACAGAAGTCTCCGTTCCAAGCACGCCGCCGGACGGGAATTGCCCCGGAAGGCATCTCCATCAACACCACCGCCATCTTCATCACCGCTGCTGTCTCCCATGAGGAGGGAGTAGTTCTCCCCCGAGGCTAAGGGCTGTATCGGTAGCTATGTGGTTAATCTCTCTCCCATGTACTTCAATACAATGATCTCATGAGCTGCCTTACATGATTGAGATCCATATGATGAGCTTGTAATCTAGATGTCGTTATGCTATTCAAGTGAATTTTACTTATGTGATCTCCGGAGACTCCTTGTCCCACGTGTGTAAAGGTGACAGATGTGTGCACCGTGTGGGTCTCTTAGGCTATATTTCACGAATACTTATTCACCGAGTTATGATTTGAGTTGGATGTCTCTATGAAATTGTGGTGTGTTAGTACCTCCTATGAATGCTCACGAGTGACAGCGTGGGGTGTTTATTAGTACTTGGGAATACATCTTTAAGGTTTGCCTACATGATGAATTAGTGTTCGTTATCTTGCCGAGAGTAATTCAGTAATAGCATAGTGAAGTGCTTATTTATATTCCTTTATGATTGCAATGAGCTTGTATCACTATTAATCTATGTGCTACTCTAGTGATGTTATTAAAGTATTCTATTCCTCCTTCATGATGTAATGGTGACAGTGTGTGCATCATGTAGTACTTGGCGTAGTTTATGATTGTGATCTTTTGTAGATTATGAAGTTAACTATTACTATGATGGTATTGATGTGATCTATTCCTCCTTTCATAGCTTGATGGTGACAGTGTGCATGCTATGTTAGTACTAGGTATAATTGCGTTGATCTATCATGCACTCTAAGGTTATTTAAATATGAATATCGAATGTTGTGGAGCTTGTTAACTCCGGCATTGAGGTGCTCTTGTAGCCCTACACAATTAATGGTGTTCATCATCCAACAAGAGAGTGTAGAGTGGTTTTATTATGTGATCAATGTTGAGAGTGTCCACTAGTGAAAATATGATCCCTAGGCCTTGTTTCCAAATACTGAATCATCGCTTATTTACTGTTTTACTGCATCTTTACTTCCTACAATATTACTACCATCAACTGCACGCCAGCAAGCTATTTTCTGGCGCTGTTACTACTGCTCATATGCATTCATACCACTTGTATTTCACTATCTCTTCGCCGAACTAGTGCGCCTATACATCTGACAAGTGTATTAGGTGTGTTGGGGACACAAGAGACTTCTTGTATCGTGATTGCAGTGGTTGCTTGAGAGGGATATCTTTGACCTCTTCCTCCCCGAGTTCGATAAACCTTGGGTGATTCACTTAAGGGAAACTTGCCGCTGTTCTACAAACCTTTGCTCTTGGAGGCCCAACACTCGTCTACAGGAATAGAAGCGTGCGTAGACATCAAGCTATTTTCCGGCGCTCGTTGTCGGGGAGGTAAGGTAAAAGGTATTCACATCCTCCGACTACTAAGCTATTTCCTAGCATTGTTGCCGGTGTGTGAGTGCTCGAAGCTATTTCCTTTAGATCCTGCAATTGCATCTTTTTGTTTCTTGTTTTACACTAGTAAGGCATAATGGAAAATAACAATGAGCTTCTTATTCTATTTCCTGAGTTAAGACATGGATGGTTTGATGCGAAAATTAAAAAACCTATGGAATCTTATTTGCATGCTAGTAGCAATGATATTAGTATGAACGCTTTGAACACCATTGTTGCTAATGATATGGAAAATTCTAAGCTTGGGGAAGCTGGTTTTGCTGAGTATGACATTTTTAGTCCCCCAAGTTTTGAGGAGAAAATTTTCTTTGATGATACTTTGCCTTCTATTTATGTTGATTATAATGATAGTGGTCTTTTGGTGCCGCCTACTATGGAGAGTAAATTTTATTATGATTATACTATGCCTCCTACACTTGATGAGAATAATAATGATAGCTACTTTGTTGAATTTGCTCCTACTACAACTAATAAAATTGATTATGCTTATGTGGAGAGTAATAATTTTATGCATATAGCTCATGATAAGAATGTTTCATTTGATAGTTATATTGTTGAGTTTGTTCATGATGCTACTGAAAATCTTTATGAGAGAGGAAAATATGGTTGTAGAAGTTTTCATGTTACTAAAACACCTCTCTATATGCTGAAAATCTTGAAGTTGCGCTTGTCTAGTTTTCCTATGCTTGTTGCATTATGCCTACATGACTTGTTTATTTACAAGATTCCTTTTCATAGGAAGTGGGTTAGACTTAAATGTGTTTTGAACTTGCTTTTTGATGCTCTCTCTTTGCTTCAACTCTCATCCTTATGAGTGCATCATTAAAACTGCTGAGCCCATCTTAATGGCTATAAAGAAAGCACTTCTTGGGAGATAACCCATGTCTTTATTTTATTAAAGAAATTTTGTTTTTTTATTTGAGTCTTGGAAGTTGTTACTACTGTAGCAACCTCTCCTTATCTTTATTTTATTGCATTGTTGTGCCGAGTAAAGTCTTTGATAGTAAGGTTCATACTAGATTTGGATTATCGCGTAGAAATGCAGTTTCTTGCTGTCACGAATTTGGGCTGGGTTCTCTGTAGGTAACTCAGAAAAATCTACCAATTTAGGTGTGTGATCCTCAGATATGTACGGAATTTTCATTCAATTTGAGCATTTTCATCTGAGCAAGTTAAGTGCCCCTAAAAAATTCGTCTTTACGGACTGTTCCGTTTTGACAGATTCTGCATTTTTATTTCGCATTGCCCTTTTGCTATGTTGAATGGATTTCTTTGTTCCATTAACTTCCAGTAGCTTTGTGCAATGTCCAGAAGTGTTAAGAATGATTGTGTCACCTCTGAATATGTGAATTTTTGATTATGCACTAACCCACTAATGAGTTTGTTTTGAGTTTGGTGTGGAGGAAGTTTTCAAGGGTCAAGAGAGGAGGATGATATACTATGATCAAGAACAGTGAAAAGTCTAAGCTTGGGGATGCCCCCGTGGTTTATCCCTGCATATTTCAAGAAGACTCAAGCATCTAAGCTTGGGGATGCCCAAGGCATCCCCTTCTTCATCGACAACTTATCAGGTCACCTCTAGTGAAACTATATTTTTATTCCGTCACATCTTATGTGCTTTACTTGGAGCGTTGATGACCCACAAGTATAGGGGGTGTATCGCA
>NC_061513.1:100548947-100577232 GCF_022539505.1 Lolium rigidum
AGAACTAGACATGATAAGAAAATAAACTAAATGCAAGTAACTATTTTTTTTGTGTGTTTTTGATATAGAGAACAAGACAGTAAATAAAGTAAAACTAGCAACTATTTTTTTTTGTGTTTTGATATAATGCAGCAAACAAAGTAGTAAATAAAATAAAGCAAGACAAAAACAAAGTAAAGAGATTGGATTGTGGAGACTCCCCTTGCAGCGTGTCTTGATCTCCCCGGCAACGGCGCCAGAAAATATTGCTTGATGGCGTGTAATACACACGTTCGTTGGGAACCCCAAGAGGAAGGTATGATGCACATAGTAGCAAGTTTTCCCTCAGAAAGAAACCAAGGTTTATCGAACCAGGAGGAGCCAAGAAGCACGTTGAAGGTTGATGGCGGCGGGATGTAGTGCGGCGCAACACCAGGGATTCCGGCGCCAACGTGGAACCCGCACAACACAACCAAAGTACTTTGCCCCAACGAAACGAGTGAGGTTGTCAATCTCACCGGCTTGCTGTAACAAAGGATTAGATGTATAGTGTGGATGATGATTGTTTGCGAGAAAACAGTAGAACAAGTATTGCAGTAGATTGTATTTAATGTAAAAGAATGGACCGGGGTCCACAGTTCACTAGAGGTGTCTCTCCCATAAGATAAATAGCATGTTGGGTGAACAAATTACAGTCGAGCAATTGACAAATAGAGAGGGCATGACCATGCACATACATGATATGATGAGTATAGTGAGATTTAATTGGGCATTACGACAAAGTACATAGACCGCTATCCAAGCATGCATCTATGCCTAAAAAGTCCACCTTCGGAGTTATCATCCGAACCCCTTCCGAGTATTAAGTTGCAAACAACAGATAATTGCATTAAGTATGGTGCGTAATGTAATCAATAACTACATCCTCGGACATAGCATCAATGTTTTATCCCTAGTGGCAACAGCACATCCACAACCTTAGAACTTTCTGTCATCGTCCCGGATTTAATGGAAGCATGAACCCACTATCGAGCATAAATACTCCCTCTTGGAGTTAAGAGTAAAAACTTGGCCGAGCCTCTACTAATAACGGAGAGCATGCAAGATCATAAACAACACATAGGTAATAGATTGATAATCAACATAACATAGTATTCTCTATCCATCGGATCCCGACAAACACAACATATAGCATTACGGATAGATGATCTTGATCATGTTAGGCAGCTCACAAGATCCGACAATGAAGCACATAAGGAGAAGACAACCATCTAGCTACTGCTATGGACCCATAGTCCAGGGGTGAACTACTCACTCATCACTCCGGAGGCGACCATGGCGGTGAAGAGTCCTCCGGGAGATGATTCCCCTCTCCGGTAGGGTGCCGGAGGCAATCTCCTGAATCCCCCGAGATGGGATTGGCGGCGGCGGCGTCTCTGGAAGGTTTTCCGTATCGTGGCTCTCGGTACTGGGGGTTTCGCGACGAAGACTATATGTAGGCGGAAGGGTAGGTTTAGGGGCGACGCGAGGGGCCCACACAACAGGGCCGCGCGGCAAGGAGGTGGGCCGCGCCGCCCTGGCGTGTCGCCGCCTCGTCGCCCCACTTCGTTTCCCTTTCGGTCTTCTGGAAGCTTCGTGGAAAAATAGGCCCCTGGGCGTTGATTTCGTCCAATTCCGAGAATATTTCCTTACTAGGATTTCTGAAACCAAAAACAACGAGAAAACAGAATCGGCTCTTCGTCATCTCGTTAATAGGTTAGTGCCGGAAAATGCATGAATATGACATAAAGTATGCATAAAACATGTAGATATCATCAATAATGTGGCATGGAACATAAGAAATTATCGATACGTCGGAGACGTATCATGGTGTTGTACCTAAATCTTCAACCGGCAAGTCATGTTTAAGAATAGGTTGACGAAGGAAAATTTCATCAAGCTCATTTCTTTCTTCCCTAAAGACTTCACTCTCACTATTCTCCAAATGTTGCTGCAAAGGATTATTAGGAGCAAGAGCAATAGACGCACACTTGTTCAACTCTAAAATCGTTATTAGGCAAATCAGCTTTATAAGGAGTTTTGGCAAATTTAGAGAAATTAAACTCATAAGATTCACCAGCAAATTTAGTCATAATTTTTTCCTTCTTGCAATCTATAACAGCTCCACAAGTATTTAGGAAAGGTCTACCAAAAATAATAGGACAATACTTACTAGCAGCAGAACCAAGTACCAAAAAGTCAGCAGGATATTTAATCTTACCACATAGAACTTCCACATCTCGAACAATACCAATAGGAGAGATAGTTTCTCTATTAGCTAGCCGAATAACCACATCAATATCTTCAAGTTCACAAGAACCAATTTCATGCATAATCTCCGTGTAAAGCTCATAAGGAATGGCACTAATACTTGCACCAATATCACATAAACCATAATAACAATGATCACCAATTCTAACAGAGAGCATAGGAACACTGGCTTTCCTAGACTTATTAGGATGCGAAACAATATTAGAAGCATCTTCACAGAAAATAATATGACCATCTTCTACATTTTCAGTAACAAGATCTTTAATTATTGCAACAACAGGTTCAACCTTTATTTGTTCTTCAGGTTCTATAGGTTTCTTTGCACTTTTATTAACCGCACTAGATATAACAGAGCACTCCTTCATTTTAGCAGGGAAAGGAGTTTTTTCAATATAAGCTTCAGGAAGAATATGATCAACAGTTTCAATTATAGCACATTTATTTATAGATGAATCAATTTTATCTTTATATGGTTCATGATACTTATCAAAATTCTTCCTAGGCAATTCAAAGTGAGAGGCAAAAGCTTTATAAAAATTTGCAACGACTTGAGAATCAAGACCATAAGTAGCACTCATATTACGAAATTTATCAGTATCCATAAAAACTTCAATGCATTTATAATCATAGTTTATACCCGACTCTCTATCTTTGTCGTTCTCCCATCCTTCGGTATTCTCCCGGATCCGATCAAGAAGGTCCCTTTTAAACTCTTCTTTGTTGCGTGTAAATGATCCAGAACAAGAAGTATCCAGCAAAGTCTTATCTTGAAAAGACAATCTTGCATAGAAATTATCAATAATAATATTACCAGGAAGCTCATGAATGGGGCATTTGAGCATTAAAGACTTCAATCTCCCCCAAGCTTGGGCAATACTCTCTCCATCATGAGGCCAGAAATTATATATGCGGTTCCGATCTTTGTGAATTTCACTTGGAGGATAGAATTTGGAATAAAATAAAGGCACAATGTCCTCTCAATCAAGAGAATCCCTATTTTTCAGCAATTTATACCAATGCGCTGCTTTACCAGACAGCGATATAGAGAATAATTTCTTCCTAACTTCATCCATAGCAATACCTGCACATTTGAATAACCCGCATAATTCATGTAAAAACAGTAAATGATCACCGGGATGGACAGTTCCATCCCCTTCATAGCGGTTATCCACAACACGTTCAATAATTTTCATAGGTATTTTGTATGGAACCTCTTTCTCACCTGGCGCCTCATCCACTACCTTTGCAGTAGTAGTAGATTTTCCAAAGAGGAATTCAAGAGAAGACCCCTCCATAATGATTTATAGCAGCAGGCAGAAATAAAAACAGCATGTACAGTAAAGGTTTCCCTTACCAATTCCACTTACCAATAGCGCTTCACTCCCCGGCAACGGCGCCAGAAAATAGTCTTGATGACCCACAAGTATAGGGGGTGTATCGCAGTACTTTCGATAAATAAGAGTGTCGAACCCAACGAGGAGCAGAAGGTATTGACAAGCAGTTTCGATGAAGGATTCACTGTAAATGCTCACAGACAAGTATTCAGGGGGTTTTAGTATAGCAGATGAATAAAGTACAAGCAAATAAAGTGAGAGAGAAATAATTGCAGCGAGTGGCCCAATCCTTTTTAGCACAAAGGACAAGCTGGTTTGTTTACTTATAATGACCAAATGTTCTTGAGGACACACGGGAATTTAGTCTAGTGCTTTCGCTTCATATAGCTGATTAGTCTTCATTGTTTTGATAAGTGTTGTGTGGGCGAACCTATGCTAATGCACCGCCCTTCCTAGGACTAATGCATACTTGTGATTATACCCCTTGCAAGCATCCGCAAATACAAGAAAGTAATTAAGATAAATCTAACCACGACCTTAAACTACGAGATCCTGCTATCCCTCCCGCATCGATATACCAACGGGGGTTTAGGTTTCTGTCACTCCAGGCAACCCCGCAATTAGCAAACGAATACAAGATGCATTCCCCTAGGCCCATAAATGGTGAAGTATCATGTAGTCGACGTTCACATGACACCACTAGAAGAATAACACCACAACTTAAATATCATAACATTGAATACTAGCCAACATAATTCACTACTAACATTTAGACTTCACCCATGTCCTCAAGAACTAAACGATCTACTCACGAGACATCATATGGAACATGATCAGAGGTGATATGATGATGAATAAAAATCTGAACATAAACCTTGGTTCAATGGTTTCACTCAATAGCATCAATAACAAGTAGAAATCAACACCGGGAGAGTTTCCCCTACCAAACAGTCAAGATCCAACCCTAATTGTTACAGCGGTGATGAGGTGCAGCGGTGAAGATGGCGGTGATGATGATGGAGATGATGGTGATGATGATGGAGATGATGTCCAGCTCGATGACGATGACGATGGCGTCGATTTCCCCCTCCGGGAGGGAATTTCCCCGGCGGATTTCAGCCTGCCGGAGAGCTCTTTTCTCTCTGGTGTTTTCCGCCCCGCAGAGGCGGATGTGACTCTTCGCGACTATCCTCTGGAGCTTAGGTTTTCGGGACGAAGATGTACGCGAAGGAGAGGAGGCCAGAGGGGGCTGTGAGCCCCCTCCTCACAAGGTGGCACGGCTAAGCCTTGGCCCGCGCCGGCCTATGAGGTGGGCCCATGGCGGCCCTCCTCGGCTCCCCCTTCTGGCTCCCTTTGTCTTCTGGAAAAATAGGATTTTTCATATAATTTCCGTCAATTGTTGATCTTCCGAAATATTGCTTTCTGACGGCGCTTTTTCCAGCAGAATCCTGGCTCCGGTGCGCGATCCTCCAATAATCATGAAACATGCAAAATAGATGAAATAACATAAGTATCATCTCCAAATATGAAATATATCAATGAATAACATCAAATTATGATATAAAATAGTGATGCAAAATGGACGTATCAAGCGTCTGTGTGCTTTTATTTTCGTTTTTGTTATTTTCATTCTCTGAATAAATTCATGCTTGTGTGGGAGAGAGACACGCTCCGCTTTTTCATATGAACACTGGTGTTCTTAGTTCTATCTTTAATGTTCATGGCGAAGGTTGAAACTGCTTCGTTCATTGTTATATGGTTGGAAACGAGAAAATGCTGCATGTGGTAATTGGTATAATGTCTTGAATAATTTGATACTTGGCAATTGTTGTGCTCATATAGATCATGTTTAAGCTCTTGCATCATGTACTTTGCACCCATTAATGAATAACTACATAGACCTTGTTAAAGTTTGGTTTGCATGATTGGTTTCTCTAGAGTCTAGATATTTTCTGGTTAAGGTGTTTGAACAACAAGGAGACAATGTAAAGTCTTATAATACTTACAATATGTTCATGTGTGAGCTTTGCTGCACCATTTTATACTTGAGTTTGCTTCAAACAACCTTGCTAGCCTAGCCTTGTATTGAGAGGAATTCTTCTCGTGCATCCAAATCCTTGAGCCAAAAACCATGCCATTTGTGTCCACCATACCTACCTACTACATGGTATTTCTCTGCCATTCCAAAGTACATTACTTGAGTGCCACCTTTAAAATTCTATTCTTTGCCTTTACAATATATATCTCATGGGAAAAATAGCCTTAAAAACTATTGTGGTATTTAATATGTAGCTATGTATCTTATTTCTTATAAGTTGCTTGTTGAGCGGTAACCATGTTTTTGGGGACGCCATCAACTTTTACACCTTTGTTGAATATCATGTGAGTTTCTATGCATGTTCGTCTTGTCTGAAGTAAGGGAGATTTTCATGATCAAATGGTTTGAGTATGCATATTGTTAGAGAAGAACATTGGGCCGCTAACTAAAGCCATGATTCATGGTGGAAGTTTCGGTTTGGACACCAATCCTCAATCTCTTATGAGAATATTATCTCGTTGTTGAATGCTTATGCATTAAAGAGGAGTCCATTATCCGTTGTCTATGTTGTCCCGGTATGGATGTCTAAGTTGAGAATAATCAAAAAGCGAGAAATCCAATGCGAGCTTTCTCCTTAGACCTTTGTACGAGCGGCATAGAGGTACCCCTTTGTGACACTTGGTTGAAACATATGCTATGCAATGATAATCCATGTTAATCCAAGCTAATTAGGACAAGGTGCGAGCACTATTGGTATACTATGCATGAGGCTTGCAACTTATAGGATGTCTTATACATAACACATATGATTTATTACTACCGTTGACAAAATTGTTTCTATGTTTTCAAAATGAAAAGCTCTAGCACAAAAATAGTAATCCATGCTTCCCTCTGCGAAGGGCCAATCTTCTAGTTTATTGTTGAGTCAGTCTACCTACTTCTTCTATCTTAGAAGCAAACACTTGTATCAAATGTGTGCATTGATTCTTAGATGTTTACCTATTGCACTTGTTATATTACTTTGTGTTGACAATTATCCATGAGATAAATATGTTGAAGTTGAAAGAAACCGCTGAAACTTATATCTTCCTTTGTGTTGTTTCAAAGCTTTCTACTAAGAATTTATTGCTTATGAGTAACTCTTATGCAAGTCTTATTGATGCTTGTCTTGAAAGTATTATTCATGAAAAGTCTTTGCTATATGATTCATTTGTTTACTCATTGTCTTCACCATTGCTTCGAATCGCTGCATTCATCTCATATGCTTTACAATAGTATTGATCAAGATTATGATAGCATGTCACTTCAGAAATTATCCTTGTTATCGTTTACCTACTCGAGGGCGAGTAGGAACTAAGCTTGGGGATGCTTGATACGTCTCAAACGTATCTATAATTTCTTATGTTCCATGCTACTTTTATGATGATACTCACATGTTTTATACACACTTTACATCATATTTATGCATTTTCCGGAACTAACCTATTGTCGAGATGCCGAAGTGCCAGTTCCTGTTTTCTGCTGTTTTTGGTTTCAGAAATCCTAGTAAGGAAATATTCTCGGAATTGGACGAAATCAACGCCCAGCATCTTATAATTCCACGAAGCTTCCAGAACACCGGAGAGGCACCAGAGGGGAGCCCTGGGGGGCCCACACATGTGGCCGGCGCGGCCCCGGGGGGGGGGGGGCCCTGTTGTGTGGAGCCTCCGTAGCCCTTCCGACTCCGCCTCTTCGCCTATTTAAGCCTCCCTAGCCTAAATCTTCGATACGAAAAAGCCACGGTACGAGAAACCTTCCAGAGCCGCCGCCATCGCGAAGCCAAGATCTGGGGGACAGACGTCTCTGTTCCGGCACGCCGTCGGGACGGGGAATTGCCCCCAGAAGGCATCTCCATCAACACCACCGTCATCTTCATCACCGCTGCTGTCTCCCATGAGGAGGGAGTAGTTCTCCCCCGAGGCTAAGGGCTGTACCGGTAGCTATGTGGTTAATCTCTCTCCCATGTACTTCAATACAATGATCTCATGAGCTGCCTTACATGATTGAGATCCATATGATGAGCTTGTAATCTAGATGTCGTTATGCTATTCAAGTGAATTTTACTTATGTGATCTCCGGAGACTCCTTGTCCCACGTGTGTAAAGGTGACAGTGTGTGCACCGTGTGGGTCTCTTAGGCTATATTTCACAGAATACTTATTCACTGAGTTATGATTTGAGTTGGATGTCTCTATGAAATTGTGGTGTGTTAGTACCTCCTATGAATGCTCACGAGTGACAGCGTGGGGTGTTTATTAGTACTTGGGAATACATCTTTAAGGTTTGCCTACATGATGAATTAGTGTTCGTTATCTTGCCAGAGAGTAATTCAGAATAGCATAGTGAAGTGCTTATTTATATTCCTTTATGATTGCAATGAGCTTGTATCACTATTAATCTATGTGCTACTCTAGTGATGTTATTAAAGTATTCTATTCCTCCTTCATGATGTAATGGTGACAGTGTGTGCATCATGTAGTACTTGACGTAGTTTATGATTGTGATCTCTTGTAGATTATGAAGTTAACTACTACTATGATGGTATTGATGTGATCTATTCCTCCTTTCATAGCTTGATGGTGACAGTGTGCATGCTATGTTAGTACTAGGTATAATTGCGTTGATCTATCATGCACTCTAAGGTTATTTAAATATGAATATCGAATGTTGTGGAGCTTGTTAACTCCGGCATTGAGGTGCTCTTGTAGCCCTACACAATTAATGGTGTTCATCATCCAACAAGAGAGTGTAGAGTGGTTTTATTATGTGATCAATGTTGAGAGTGTCCACTAGTGAAAGTATGATCCCTAGGCCTTGTTTCCAAATACTGCAATCATCGCTTATTTACTTGTTTTACTGCATCTTTACTTCCTGCAATATTACTACCATCAACTGCACGCCAGCAAGCTATTTTCTCGCGCCGTTACTACTGCTCATATTCATTCATACCACTTGTATTTCACTATCTCTTCGCCGAACTAGTGCGCCTATACATCTGACAAGTGTATTAGGTGTGTTGGGGACACAAGAGACTTCTTGTATCGTGATTGCAGGGTTGCTTGAGAGGGATATCTTTGACCTCTTTCTCCCTGAGTTCGATAAACCTTGGGTGATTCACTTAAGGAAAACTTGCTGCTGTTCTACAAACCTCTGCTCTTGGAGGTCCAACACTGTCTACAGGAATAGAAACGTGCGTAGACATCAGTGTCTCTTTTTGTGCATAAATTCAACTTTCGGGAAAATTCCACCTCGACAAGTTTCCGCATGCCTCACAACTAAGGGCATGACCAACACAATGTCCTAGGGGTGTTGCCTCGCGACTTTAGCTTGATTCAGATGGTTCGAATTAGACTTGGATGACGAGGCAGTCTCCTCTGCAGGAAGCGGGATCCCCAACCTAAAAAGCATGGTACTTGTAGAGAGAAAGAGACATATAATATGCATATGTTGTCCTCTCCATGGGTTCCCCTCTCTCTTTTTTCTGCAGGACACCATGACTGAAGTAGCTTTTATTGGAGAGATAAAATTAAATGTATTACTTCTGACAATTTTATATACATGGGGCAGCTAGTTTTGTATGCCACTTCTGCTCGTGTCCTAAGTTGGCCTTCGCTTGAGTGGACCGAACCTTGGGTTCGTGTGAATGTGCGACGAAAGATGACGTGGAACTATTCTACGCGACACATAAATCAAGGTTGGTGGCGGGTGTGAAACAAGCTTTTGGGAAGGCTCGAGAAAGGCCATTGGTCTTACTGGCTAGCACAACAGGTGGTGGTCTAGCCAAAAAGGGTTCGAGGCTCATTACTCTATAATAGCATCTCCAATAGGGTGTATGGCAACCGCAAGTTAGGTCTGCATATTGGTATCTGACGTGGTGGCGTGGTCCGGGGCATGTCCTACACTTTCAAACCAGTCGTAATGCATAGGAGTGTCTCACAATTTATTGAGAAGTTCCAGACAACATCAGATTATTGGGGCCATTGATGAGAGGTGGTTTTGTGTCTAGAGGCGGTTCCGTGTCGAACGCCCCAATAGGCCTATTGAGAGGGCTACTGCGGGTGCTACGACCGACAATTATACTATGGCACCATCTAATGAGAAAACATGTCCATAAGATCTTGTCATATGTCCATGCAGATGGCTTACGCATTTGATTTGGTCTTGTAGACAATCTTTTTTCCTAGTGTGTCTTCATATGAGGCTTTACAACTATGGATACTTAACCTTCCTTCCAACTGCAAATATGACTTGAAGTAATTGTTAACATAACCGAGCAAGCATCAAATGGACCCGTGCACAAACTGTAGCCAAGTTATGTGTTAGGATAAGAATTTTGTCGTAGTGTTGACGGATGATCTTAAAACCATAACGGTATGTTTTAATCCAATGTGTTATGCCTCTAAGTTGTTCATATATAGTTGTATTCACTTGTGTCTTTGATCTAACTAGCAGATGGACCTTCAAAAATGCGAGAGCATCAACTATACTATTTAAACATTGTTTAGTATTATTTTCGTTATTAAATACAAACTCTTTCCATCCCATTTACTTCTTTCATCATTGAAAACGTGCGATGTTTTGATATTGATATATTCCCAAGTGTATAAATTTATAGTTTTGTACATGTTTGTATTTCTAAGAAATAAAAAACTAATATAAAAGTGCTTTGATTGCAACATTTTAATATTTAGTTTTATAATCAACTATTTGTTTTTAGATTGTACACCATATTTTCCTACACAATAATATTATAAGCTAAAACTATAAGGCAACTAATTTAGTTTTATATTATACTATTAACTATGCCCTCCGAGTAACCAAATGGTATTTTTTGGGCATAATTAAGCAAATATGGGGACCTTTGTTGCACCAAATCAATACTTATAGTTTCAGACCTATCATCTAGCCATCGATAATGATTATGATAAAGTAACCTCCATGCTTCATGCATTTCTTTTTGATGTGCATGACTTGAGGTCACCACATAGTACGCTATATTTTCTAAAATCGCATAACCCCCACATTATCGTAGTAAATATTAGTTAAAGATTGGCTTGGCCTCGACGACCTTTGTATTGACCTATGGAACCAGCCAACCATGGTGAATGCTTGGTTGTGTTCTATCACATTGAAGAGGAGGCCTGTGTTAGCTTAATAGGTAATTTTCGACTGAGTTTAATTACAAAAGGCAACATCACAGAGGTACTAGTTAAACTAGGCACATCTACCATATCTAAATATATGGAACACGTACTTACGTCAAAAATTATAATCACATGAATGTATCAAACTAGGCGAAATGAGAAGCACTTACGTCGCTACCGAGAAGGTAGCTCCAGCAGCAGCATCACCATGACCGTTGTTGATGTCTCCCATGGTGTTATCGGAGACATCGGATCTATCGAGAAAGCAAACGAAAAAACAAAGAAGAAGACAAACAACAACAATCAGTTGCGCCAATAAGCTCCCCCAAAACCTCATCGACCGTCTCCCTTTGCAGGATCTCAACGGACGACCGTGCACGCAGCTATTGGGATGGAGAAGAGTAGAAGACTAGAGGACGTTGCATCAAAAGAAACTGTACACGAGCGAGAGACATAAGTATATCTCTTCAAACTCGAACTCAATTCACGCGACGCGTGTGCTGTGTGTGGCGAGGCGAGTGACGACCGCGGAAGGAGGATTGCGCGTGAGCTCTCCTCTTCTCACTAACTTACAAGAGCTACAACAACATTCCTTACAAGCTACTTCAACTCTCTCCCAACTAAAAATGTAAAATTAAACTTTATCTCCAAGAGCTGCCAAGCTGCCACCGAAAACGAGCCTTAAGATTTCAGGGTATGTACATAGATTGTCTACTTGGGCTGCAGCCCGTATAATCCAACAGCTTGTGCATTTATCGATGCTTACAACCGTTGCGTTTTGTTATTCTAGAGCATGGTTGCATCCATGTCCAGTTACTTAAGAACTTTTGCCCTTTCTTAATTCCTTGAGCTAGGCAATGCCTTTTACTTTCTTTTGGAGAAGAAAAAATATTTGAACTCCTCTCTGTGCATCTTAGAAGAGGAAAATCTAGTGGATGCACGTTCGCCGCGGGAAATATGATTGGCAAGCTGTCTTTTCGATTACGATATTCATAGTGTTGAAGTCATGGTTAGTCACGTCGCTGCAAATTTCTTCATCAGCTCTAGAAGTCTCAAACCGGTAGTTAGCATATCATTTAGAAGACAAGATTGACACTGCGCTCTGCATGCACATCATTGTAGCCCAAGACAAAAGATAATGAAAACCGGAGATACGAACGACCAACTGCTGCATCTGAAAGATGAGCACGTCATCGTGTAATGCGTGTGCATCTGGCTCTCTGTTTCTTCACGATCTTGTTGACGAGTTTTTTTTTTCCTTTTTCGAAAATGCATTCTCTGCCCACCAGGGTATTGCGAGAGTTGACCAGAAGGGCGATCCAAATCATTCAATGCGCGTTGACCAAATTAAGCTTTGGGGCTGCGAAGTGTGGCTGGCAAAAATCAAGGCCATGGTGACTAGAGAAAAATTAACAGTCTAGTGGCGGAAAAAAAGGTTTGTGGTGTGCATATATATGGGTGACTTGGTTACTTTAGTGAGTCTGTCGATGATCACTGACGTAGGTGGTGCACCACGTTTTCCCATGCCCGTCTCGTGTGTCCAACGTCCAAGTCTGTGAGCTAGCAAAGCATTCGAATTGCCAGGGAATAGAATCGCCGGGGACAGTCCCAGCATTTCGCGCAATTAATTTGGTCAATTGGTTGCCGGTTCAACGCATGACCAAAGGAAGCTAGCTAGAGAAGGGGAGAGCGAGTAAACGACGGACGGCTTCCTCCTCCCCTCACCAAATCCTCAGGCCGCCTAGCCAATCCCATAAGTAAACCCACCCTCCGTCTAGGCGACCAGCTCTCTCTCTCTCTCTTTCTCCCTCTCATCAAACAAACGATCGACGTAGTTCCCAAGAGGAGGGAGACCAGTCCCCAGTTAAAGCTGCAGGCGCCATGCAGTTCGCCGGCCGGCGGAAGTCGTCGCTCGTGGGCGCCGGCGCGGGCGCCGGTGCCGGCCAGTTCGACCCGTTCGGGACGAGCAAGCACGGCGCGTCGCTGCGGAAGGGCGGGCGGCTGCCGGTGTACGTGGCGGGCGTGTTCTTCTTCGTCTTCGTGATCGTCATGTACGGCGAGGACATCCGGTCCGTGACCCTCGACCCCATCGCGCTGGCCGGGCCGGCGACGACGCTGCCCGCGGCCGTATTTCCCGGCGGCGGCGTCGCCCCGCGGCGCGACGTGCTGTCCTCCACGGAGAAGAAGGGCGCTGACGAGGCCGTGACGACGACGCTGCCGCGGCGGGACCTGGAGAGCCCAGTGGAGCGTGGCGAGTTGACCACGACCACGACGACGACGGAGACGACAGCGCCGGCGCAGGGGATCAGGAAGTTGGGCGGCGAGACCAGCAAGAAGCCGAAGAAAGAGAAGAAGAAGAAGGCGAAGCGGCAGCGTGCGGCGAAGAAGACGGTGGCGCCGGCCTTGGCGGGGGTGACGATCAGCACGCCGGAGACGTGCGACCTTTCCAAGGGCGAGTGGGTGTTCGACAACGCGAGCTACCCGCTGTACCGCGAGGAGGAGTGCTCGTTCCTGACGTCGCAGGTGACGTGCATGAGGAACGGGCGGCGCGACGACAACTACCAGAAGTGGCGGTGGCAGCCCAGCGGCTGCGACATGCCCAGGTACGCGCGACGTTGCTGCTTGTTGTTCCTTTCAATCAGGCGATCGTACGTCGTCGGACGAGATCGCCGACAAGCCGTGGGGATCGACGGACGTGCATGCGCGCGTAATTAAAGGGATCGAGGGCCATTAAGTTGTTGAATTGATCGCAGGTTTGACTCGAAGCTGTTCATGGAGCGTCTGCGGAACAAGCGTCTGATGTTCGTGGGCGACTCGCTGAACCGGAACCAGTGGGAGTCGATGGTGTGCCTGGTGCAGTCGGCGGTGTCGCCGGACAAGAAGTACGTCACATGGGAGGACCAGCGGGTCGTCTTCCATGCCTGGGTACGTACCTCTCTCCAATGCCATCCCTCGATCGATCGCCATCATCTTCTTTATGATTCGTGCGTGCCGTCGAGGAGGAGAACCTTCGCGCTCCAGCTGGGCAACCTGCCGCGCGGGGCCCATGGCGGCTGCCGGCTACAACTGTAATCAGCACCGGTTTTCGATTCTCTTTGTGTAGCTGTAGACGGCGGGCTAGGTGCACCAACTTCGTAGTAGTATTCTTCTTTGGTTGTCTTGTAGCTAGCGCGTGCGTATTTGTGATCAGGTCAAAAGCTGCCGGCCCATTTCTTACTGAATTATGTTTGCACAACATGACATATATTAACCGCGTGCAGGAGTTCAACGCTACGGTTGAGTTCTACTGGTCGCCGTTCCTGGTGGAGTCCAACTCCGACAACCCCAAGATCCACAGCATCCAGCACCGGATCATCGACGCCGACTCCATCGCGGCGCACGCCGAGAACTGGCGCCGCGCCGACTACCTCGTCTTCAACACCTACATCTGGTGGATGAACACGCTCAACATGAAGCTCAGGTAAATAATGGTGGCACGTGATGGCGCGGTCGGGTTAAACGTCGGCGCACGACGATGCTGACGAGCAGCTTCTTTTGATGGTTTTTGCAGGAGACCGGCGGCAGGGCAGAACTGGGAGGAGCACGACGAGGTGGTGCGGATCGACGCGTATCGGAAGGTGCTGACGACGTGGGCGGGGTGGGTGAACGAGAATATCGACCCGGCGCGCACCTCCGTCTTCTTCATGAGCATGTCGCCGCTCCACCTCAGGTGCCTTACCTTACCGTCTACCGTTATGTTATTTTTCCAAGATTTTTAAGGACAAATCGTTTACCCAATCGAGCAAGGCACGACCTACCTACTTGCACTGACCAATCAGCCAGTCAGTAGTGCGCTAGTACTATGTTTGTTCGTGACTTCGTGCGCGCCGTAAAGACGAAGCCGGCGGCGCGTGGTGCATCTGTGGTTCAGTTTTGCATTGTCCAACCTGAGATCAATCGGTGCACGCGTCCGGTTGCGGCCGGCCGAGATTGCAGATGCGCACGGACGACGGGCTAGCTGGTGGCTTGGTGGGGCCGGCCCTGTCCGGCACGGTCGGTTTCCGGGGGCGGAATGGTCGCTGTCTCTTTGGGAGCTTGGAAATGTCAGACCTGGCCCGGAGGCGGCCTGGAATATTCTCCGGCTCCTACAAGGAGCAGCAACTAGCAGTAGGCCATGGCTTCAGAGATGGTTGCGGCTTGGCCTCTAGCATATGCAATGTCGACATGTCGTGCGTGTCGGCCGAGCAGTCTGAGCGGTGAAACTAGACATAGACGTGCAAGGTGCACCGATGGTGCCATGCGACTACTAGGTTAGTATTAGCACACAACGAGCATATATTTGGACGGGACACATGGCCTCTCACGTTGCCCCCTCCGGCCGCTCGTTGACCCTCCATCTCTACATGTGGTACTTCAGCGAGCCGATTAGGATACACCCCCACTAGTTTTACACATGGTTTGATGTACTATTAATCAGGCATCAATCTACTGTTACACGGAATGCCACCAATGCCTAATACAATGCGTCAAAACAGGATTTCGTCTCACTATATTAATATAGCAAGCACGCGATACAAACACGAGTGTCTCGAAACGAAATACTTGTTTTGGGCTTCTATGAGGGCTTCTCCTAGAAGCTACCCTCCCTCAGCTTCTCCCAGAAGCCACTCTTCCAAATTTGTCTAAACTTCTAAATTAGTATTAGAAAGACTAATATAGAGGTTTAAACAAGTTTAGGAAACAAAGCTTTTAGGAGAAGCTGAGAGAGGGTAGCTTCTGGGAGAAGCCATCCTAGAAGCCCAAAAGAAGTACCCCTTACGCTAGGGCAGCATAAAGCACACGTCCAAAAGAAAAATGGAAACAAAGGCACGAAGGTGACCCGCAATGTTGCACCCTCCGGATAAGTTCCACCACGCTTCCAGCCCCGGATCGTATGTACCAAGTAGCACCTTCAAGAAGGAAAGCAATGACGCTATTGCTCGGACCAGATGATCCTAGGGTTTCACCAGGTACACATATGGAAGTGGATAAAGGGTAGCCACGATGCCGTTTAGGAAGGAATGGTGCCACGTGAGGGCGGCACCGCATCGGTGTCAGGCGAGCCGAAGGGGCTCGATCGACGCCGCCTCATCGTTACCGCCCGACCGAAGCAAAACCTCCACTACCCTGGGAGCTCCGCCGCTGGCCGGGACACCCTATGCCTCCCTCCTAGTGCGCGGGTGGAGGCAGATCCGCCTCACGGGCCATGCCTGGTGGCTCGCTCCGGAGACGGCGGTGGGGGAGGAGGGGAACGGAAATGTAAGGTTGAGAGCTAGGGTTGGGCAAATTGCCGCGACATCTCGACGGGGGACGATCGGGACGAAACAGTTTTGGATGAAGTTAATGCCTAATACCATGCTCCTAGAGTTCTTAAATATTCTGAATTGGGATCGCTAAGGCAGTACATGTTTCAGAGCTTTGGGTTCTATATATGTTATCGATCCCAAGGGTCGCTACTGACATCAGAGCAGCACAGTACGGGTGAGTGGTACAACATGCACACAAATTGTTGCCGAACACGTCTTTTTAGATGTCACTTTGGGTGGGATCTACGTATCTCCCCAGCCCTGCCTGCACTTTATGCGGTCAAATGACGAACCCGTACGCCACAGCTCGCAGCACAAAACGGCCTTGGTATGCTCGAGAAAAGTCCAAGGAGAAGAGTCTTCTATTGCTCCTCCTAGCAGTTGCTCCTCACTCGTTGTCCAAGGAATTTAAAAATTAACGGAGCTAGCGCTCTCACTGTAGCCGGATGCATATGCGTGGCTACCTATGAATATGATCCTGCATGCGTACCTGTCGCTCACATGGCGCTCGAATGATTCAGCACATGATTCGAGAGATGGAAGCTTCCGCCGCGAATGAATCCCGCTCCGGCCCGTACTTGGATGCGTCGATGATGCACACCACTACACAGCGACGTGCTACTGGTATCGACACATTGGTACCTCGTGATCGATGTGTGTGGGGGACGGTGCCAATGGCCTCAATTAGTCTGCAATGATCATTCTCAGATTCCAGAGACTGTGTCCCAGTGTCCCGTGACCGGAGGTTTTGGATCTCGGACACATTGTTTAGGACAAAGCATGCAGCAGTGCCTGCAGTATGCTATGCTTAGTTAATCCGCCAGGTCGTCGTTGGGGTTTAAAGATGGCGGTGGATTCAAATCTGGTGATGTTTGAATATGATCCTCGTCCTTTAAAGATGGCAATTGGAGTATCAGTTTCCTCCTGCGCAATCCAGTTACTCCCAATAGGATGATCATACAGTTATTGGTGTTATGTCGATTAGTTAGTACTGTGCTGCTAGCAAGATATACTAGTTTAGATCACACATAGACCTACTGAATTATGGCCTGCTTAACAGGATTTCTTCTGCCATAAGGATCAAACAGAAGGTACTGCTGTGTTGGTTACCTGCTGCCCGTGACAGAGGGGTCGGCGTCGATAAGGACATGGTTGGCATGGTCCATGGATGACGCCTTGACGAAAGCTCCCCTAAACCTTCTACGAAAGCAGTGATCCATCCTGAAATCGATGGATGTTTAGCCTCCGGGAAGCAAACTGCTTTGATTTGTCTGAGTGATTCGTAGTCAACGATTCTCTTCGGTACGTAGTGTATTTGAGAAGATTTATATGGAGTAACCAGAAAAAACTGCCGAGGTGACAGGTGAGTGAGCGGATCAATCAGGTTCACATATGACGTCGCTAGGCATTTTTCCATTTCGAAAAATGCCGTCGCTAGGCTGTTGATTCGAGAGGCTAGTATTTTAGCTAGGGATCGATCACAAGAAACCAGCAGTGATGCCACGTTGTTTGGCGTGTCCGGCAATCTCGAAGTTGATTAACTATTCAATCGGGATTGCGTCGACGAATTGATGAACGCTCTAGCTTAGAGTTGGAGGCATGTCACATCAAAAGACTAAACTAACTAAAATCAGTCAGCAAAGAAATATTTTAACGACTATACACCCGTAGAGAGAACTTCATCAGTAAGTACTATCCGGTAGTGCAAATGTGCTAATTAGCTCACCAGAAGTAGCCTCGCAATTTCTGCTAAAGGATTGGTTTTTGTTGCAGTAGTGGAAATTAACTGACTGCGTTTTGGTTGCTTTTGTCTGATGAACAGCCCTCAAGTCTGGGGCAACCCCGACGGGATCCGGTGCGCGAAGGAGACGATGCCGCTGCTGAACTGGAACGGGCCGATCTGGCTGGGCACGGACTGGGACATGTTCAAGGTGGCGTCCAACGTCTCCCGGGAGGCGTCGCCGCGGGTGCCCATCACGTTCGTGGACATCACCACCATGTCCGAGCGGCGCAAGGACGGGCACACCTCCGTGCACACCATCCGGCAGGGGGCGCTCCTCACGCCGGAGCAGCAGGCCGACCCGGGCACCTACGCCGACTGCATCCACTGGTGCCTCCCCGGCGTGCCCGACATCTGGAACAGCATACTCTACACCAGGATCATGTCCAGGCCGGAGGCGGCACGGGTGACGGCGAGCTAGATAGATAGACAGATAACAAGGTTTCTTCAGTGTCTCATGCATAGTGGGCTTCTTTTTTCTTTACATTCTTTCTGGCCTTTTTACCTGTCAAAATACGCCAGCTTTGTTGTTTTTTCCTTGGGGGTAGGTTAAGTTGAAAGAGGTAATGGATTGCCATGTGCGTGCACATATGCGCTGTAAGGTTCCTGCTCAAATTGTACATTGAGGGAAGGCTTAAAAAGTCAAAAGAGATGGACAGATGGTTTATAGAGAAATGGACAGTTGCATCTATCTACTTGCATGCATGTGTACAGCTGCAGAGTCGTCGTGTGCCGCCTCTATCTAGGTCGATCTATCACTGAGTTTGATTCTTTGACAAGACATCATCAGCTCTCCATTCTCTTCTAAACTGAGGTAGTTCAAAAGAGGATGGAGTAGGAAGCTCTTCTAAACAATCATTATTCCATTGTAAAACTTGATGATATACCTGCAAAAGGCGAGTGACACCACTTGAGTTGAGCAGATACTAAGATAAGGATAGACAATTTTTTTACTTAAGGATAGAGTAGTTGCCTGCGATTCACAGGCCGGTCAGTCTCCAGGTTCTGAAAATATCCATGCTGCCTTTCGCTTATTTCCGGTAGCAAAGCTCCCGTATCTCTTTAGCCCGGATTAGACGCCGCTATCTACAGGTACCACACGTAAAATGTGGTGCCAATTTGTTAGTACAGCGTAAAAGACAATCCAGCAGAATCTCATCCCATGATCAGGGGCCTCCTAGGAGATGTCACTGAACGTGCTATCAGCGGAGAGAGCGCGCAAGGCTGTACTTTCAAGAGTGACTGACCTCACATGTTGCTAGTTTGCTAGTTGGGTGCTAGATTGCAAAGGTAGTACTTCCCCAGCAGCTCAGTTTCAACTGACCAGGCAGACAGCATGCTTCTCAAACGGCGTAGTACTTGCATTGTCATACCAACAATCTGGAACATTTGGAAAGAACGAAAAGGAAAAGTTTTTGAGAACAAATTCAAGGCGACGGAGGAAAATTTGGATCATCTCGGGCAGGAAGCAAAACAATGGGCGCTTGCGAGTGGTGGTAGTTCTAGCCTTCCCGTCGGAGCTATCTGTTTTTGTTTTCTTTGTTTTTTGTAAGTGTAGTGGCTGCCGCCGTTCTTTTTCTGTAATTTGTCTAGTTATCTGCGTATGTGAATGTGCTTATCGCATATGAATGCATACACTACCTGAGGAAAAAGAGAGGAAAGTCAGGAGCTTGTGCCATTAAACTGGATATGGCCAAGGCGTATGACCGGGTAGAATGGTCTTACCTACGATCCATAATGAACAAGATGGGTTTTGATGCTCGATGGATTAATGTCGTCATGAGATGTGTGGAATCAGTGTCATTCTCGGTTAGGGTGAATGGGCAATTGTCAGAAAGATTTAAACCTTCAAGAGGTCTTCGACAAGGTGATCCCATATCACCATATCTCTTTCTACTTTGTACGGAAGGGTTATCAAGTTTACTCAAGCATTCAGGCCCTCAATTCCTATGCAAAGGTGTTCGGGTAGGCATTCACACACCATGGATCTCACACTTGTTGTTTGCTGACGACTGCCTTGTTTTCACGCAAGCTTCCCAACAAGGAGCAGAACATTTGCAAATAATTATGGAGAAATATCATAAAGGTTCAGGACAGTTGGTCAACAAAAACAAATCGGCAATATTTTTTAGTTCAAATTGTGTAGATGAAGTTAAATCATCTGTTAGGAAAATATTGGGGATTGATAAAGAGGCTTTGGAAGAAAGGTACTTGGGGCTCCCTACAGCTCTCGGTCGGAATATGACAGCGGCGTTTGAAAAGGTTACTACACAGGTGAAAAACCTTGTTGGAGGTGTTTGTGAAAAGAATCTCAGTATGGCTGGCAGGGAAGTTCTCGTGAAATCAAATGCTCAAGCAATTCCCACTTACTCGATGAGTTCTTTTCTCCTTTCTAAGAATACCTGCAAGAAAATTACGTCGGCCATGGCTAAATATTGGTGGGGTGGTGATGGTGAAAAACGCAAAATGCATTGGAAAAAATGGGAGGACATTGCAGTACCAAAGAGTGAAGGAGGAATGGGTTTTCGGGATATGCGACTTTTTAACATTGCAATGCTAGGCAAGCAAGGATGGCGGCTTCTTACCAACCCAGACTCTCTTTGTGCTCGTGTATTAAGGGGTAAATATTATCACGACAAAGAGTGCATGAAGGCAACAAAGAAAAAGAACATGTCTCACACTTGGAGAGCTATTCTTGTGGGGAGGCAAGCTCTCGAGCTAGGCATGATCAAAAGAATTGGTAATGGTACTTCTACAGATGTCTGGAAGGATAAATGGATACCCGGAGTTCCAGGATTTAAACCATTATGCAAAGGACAAAATGCTACGGCAAGGATAGTCTCCGACTCGATGACAAATGATGGCTGGAACCAAAATGCCTTGCGGGAAAATCTGCTGCCACTTGATGCTGAAGCAGTTACTCGAATCCCATTGGGGAAACTTGAGGATGATCAATGGGCCTGGGCGCCAGAGCGTAATGGGGTTTATACTGTTAAATCAGCTTATAATTTGCTGTCTCGGGAGGCACAAAATAAGAAGGATAAGACTGAATCATCCAATGCAGTCCAAGGTGATCCATGGAAATCAATATGGAAATTACATGTTCCACCAAAGATTAAATCATTTTGGTGGCGTATAGTCCATGATTTTATACCGGTTCGGAACAATTTGAAAAAATGTCATGTTGAAAAGTGGAGTCAATGCACTGACTGTGGAGCTGATAAGGAAACAACTTATCATGCTCTGTTGGAGTGCCCTTTTGCTCGTTGCTTTTGGGAAGATATAAAAAAATTGACAGGTATTAAACTACCCCATCTACACCCTGTAACATGGGCAAGAGATATTCTTGATGCTGCAATATGCCCTTCTGATCATACTAATGTAATCTTGTGTAGAATGTGGGCTATTTGGTGTGAGAGAAATAAACGACGGCATGGTGAGGAACCTAGAACCTGGAGAGCTGCCTGTAGATGGGCGATTGATACTGCTCTTGATATGGCACAAGAGGCAAAGCCAAAGGCAGAGGTAAATACAGGGGTACATGTTACTACAGGATGGACTAAGCCAGAAGCTGGTGTGCTCAAATTGAACTGTGATGGAGCATTCAATGCAAAGAAACATACAGGATCAACGGGCTGCATTATTAGAGATTCAAATGGAAGGGCACTTGGAGCAAGAGCTCGGTGGTACAGGGCACTAGCAGATGCATTACATGCAGAGGCTTTAGCGGTAAGAGACGGTGTTGCTTTCTACGGTCGCTGGCGTACTTGCAATTTAAGGGTGGAGACAGACTCTCAAATGCTAGTGAACTTGTGGAAAAAAAGAAAAAATCACAGGGCAGAGATCATACCGATTCTCCACGAGATAGAGGAAATTAGTAAAGTTTTTAGCTCTTTTGAAATCTCCTACGTTCCTAGGAATGCTAATTTGGCAGCGCATTATTGTGCCAAGGAAGCATCACCGTGTAATCCAGAATGTATGTGGATTGGCCGAGAGCCAACATCTGTAGAATCGGTGATACAGCTAGAATGTAATCCTACTTGAAATTTAATAAAGTCTTTGTTTCTCAAAAAAAAAGGCCTTGTTTTGGTCTTTCCTTCTCTCTACTATATTAAATGAAGGCTTTTGCATGGTTCAGAAAAAAAAAATTTTGTACATCAATCTGAAGAATGGGGTTTAGTATTATCGATGCATGTATTGAAGGGACATTTTAACGAGTCATCATTATGTGCTATATTTTCGATCTTGTAGCAAATAATTCTATTGCATATTGATTATGCATATCCATAAACGCAATGCGGCCGAGTGTCGTGACCCCGCTGCACCGACTACATGGCCTCTACTACGTCATCACCAGCATCAGACGAGGTGGACAACCAAGAAATTATAGGTGAGCCAACCTCTCACAAGGGGAAGAGCAGCCGGAGGCCCAGCCCGTGTTACATGTGAAGCCGACCCACATGAGTGGTGTGTGGCTTGACTACTTAAGACCGGCATAGCGGTGCAAGAGAGGTATGGGGTGCGATTGGTAGGTCGCAGCTCCGTTTGAGCTCCTGGCTGCCAAGCGTTGGGGGGCCTTGATGGGTGGAGACGGGTCAAAAACCAACTTCCCCACTTTGTTTGGTTGCACGGGTCACACCACCGGATGCATTTTGGACCTATTGATTGGTGGCTTGCGGGAATAGAGAGAACGACTGTGACGATGCAACGTTGTGTGCTTGCTCTACGCAGCCCAGGATTGTGGTCACCTCTGCTCTTCAGTGGTGAGCTTAATATAGTACACTATCATGACACAAAGCACAACATCATCAGACACAACGATGAAACAAATGAACTACGGCCATATAAACTGAGCCCTAGCTACGTAACAATAGCAGTTATTCAGTTTTTTTTTGAACAAGTCACCGGGTGAACCCACCCGATAAAAGCTGATATTAATAAAACTGGAGTACAAGAAGACCCTAGAAGTACAAGGAATTACACAGGGTCCAGGAAATAAGCATAAAGGACCAAAGAGAAAACTTGAAAACGTGATCAAGCCCTCTGTCCTCCTCTTCCTCCAGATCGAACTGCGACGACGGACTGCGACCACGCCTCCGGGGAACAAGCCACTTGGAGACGAGGCCCAGGAGAGCACCGACAGCCGGAGCAAAGCAGCGGCGGAGCGACAGCCCTACTGCCATTGAGTCCGACGCGAAGACGGAAAACCGCCATTGAAACGTCGGAGATGAGCTCCTCAACGAAACCATCACCGCCGGCAGACCAGCCTCGAGCTCAAGCCACCGCCATGGGCCTTGAGAAGCGAGAGAGAGAGCCAGCAGCAACGAGAACTGCATCAGTAACTAGAAGAAGAAGCCGGATCTGCGCAGCATCTCCCGCCTCCTCGCCTCCACGGCCGGTCAGGTCGGAGAAACACGCCGCAGTCCGCCTCCAAGCCAACCTCCCTCGCCACCATGGCCGGCCAAGGAAACAAGGAGGCTACCTTCTTCTTCAGTTGCTGACTCCTAGGCGCCATATCGAGGAGCCTTGCCGTCGACGAGCTCCAGTCCCAGATCCGCCACGGATCTGGAGGGAGACCGCCGGCGACGGGCCATCTGCTGCCGCGCCGGAGCACCAAAAGGGCACTCAGCCCCTGCCACCTCCAGATCGAGTCGAAGACGACGACTCCGCCCAATCCCCCTCGCCACCTAGGCCGGCCAGGAGCGGAAGAGGAGGCGCCATCTGGAGCTCGAGGGAGATGACGAAGGCCTTATTTGGAGATCAGCCGAGGTGGAGGCCACCTGGACTCCGGCCGCCGAAGCAGAGAGGAGTACGTCCAACACACAGCCCGCCCTAGATCTGGCCGAGAAACCAGGGCTCCTACTCCACCACTAACCGGCAAACCGCCGGGAACTACTCCTAACCTAGGAACCTACTCCTGCACCTCACCTCCGCCACCTCCGGCCGGCATCGCCGCCGGAGGGGCTCGGGATCGGCCCGGTTTATCTCGGCAGCGCCTCTGTCTACTGTAGACGAGAGAGAGAGGTGGGGGGTGTGGGGCCTAGGTGCAGTTATTCAGTTAAGCACACACATGAACTAGTAGTTTATGAGTTCACCAACATGGGCATATAAATCGAGGCCTAGCTACGTAAGAATAGCAATTTAAAATTACAGACCGGGGGATAGTTAAAAAAATAGCGATCAAGGGGGTGCAAACCTTCTTCTTGTTGTTCTTGCTTCCTTGTCAACAGTAGACAACATTTATGTGGATCCACATTGACTGAGTCCACTCGTTCCTCTTGTTCTTCCAAGCCTGGATGTCGCCCTACTAGACACCATGGCCACCCTCTACATCATCAGGAGTAACATCAACCTCGTCTGGTACATACTCATCCGTACCCTAGCCTAAGATCTAGTTGTGAAGGATGCAACATGCAAGAACAAGCTTTACTTGAGTGTGGAAAGTGTGGAATGGCTTCTTGTCAAAGATTTTGAACCTAATTTTCAATGCAGCAAAAACCCTCTCGATGGTAACCCTGAGGCTAGAGTGTTTAAGATTGAACAATTCCTTTGCATTTTGTGGGCAGTTTCTTGGAGAGAAATCGTTCAGATGATAATTGGTTTTCCTGATACTTGGAGATGTATGCCATCATGCCTGCTCATGTTGTCAGAATTGTTGCATCATGGGATGATCCTTCCCAACCAGCTAGCACATAAGTGAACTTCAGACACTGAAATCAACAACACCAAGCACATTCTAGATGGTGTGGTGCTTCCTGCCTCTATATGTTGTTGATTGAGATTTTGGCGCACTAGCAGTCACATGAGTATCATAAATTGCTCCAATACAGTCATGTGATGATAATTAATAACGAACACTCAAGTTTTTGTGCATAGCAATATTCTTTGTGCTCACCTTGAAGTATGGATACTATCTTCTGTTGTTATGTATCTTGCTAGGCGTTTCACTAGAAGGTGGCTTGATCATCTCTTGCATGAGCTCCCCAATTACATACAAGACTTGGTTGAAATAGCGGGGTATAGTATCTATGGATCTCCTGAATGTGTTGTGCATAACTCTGAACCTCTAATTATGGCCAACGATATGACGAAACATATTAACTTTCTCTTCCACACAGGTGTGGATGCTATCATGTAGAAAACCTCTTTCCCTAAACCTTATAAGTAGTTCATAGAAGGGGCTCTTCTCATCCTCAGCATCCGAACAACCTCTACATCATTGGTGTTGTAGATGAAGTTTAAATTGGCAATCCTCTCTTGATCTCGGGCAAGCATCGGGCCATAAGTCACTGCTGGACGCGCAACTCGCATAACTGATATCTTGTGGGGGAGGATCCATGCCTGAATCACAACTACAAGTGCTGCTGCCTGGTGGATCAGACTCATCTGGTCGGCCTAAGCAAATAGATCTAAAATAAGTGTGTGCTATATCTACCATCTAGACTGAGCACTAACTATGGGGACACAATAAATTGGAGGGGACGGTGATTTACCTCTTCCATCGTACATGAGGGAGAGTTGCCGGGGTCGGAGAAGAAAAGGAGCTTCGCCCGACGATGCGTGGCAGAGAAGAGGAGACCAGCTGCTGCGACGGACAAGGTGGAGAAGAAGTAAAACTCGCCCGCGGATCCCGTGCCGGAGTCGTCGGAACCAGAGGGTGAGATGGAGAACTAACGTCGCCGCCAGTGTCAAGAGTGGAAAATTAGGGTGTTTTGCTAGGAGGTGACCGAAAAGAGGAGTTTACACTAGCTATGCCGCGAAACATATCGGGTGTTTTCGGTTTCTCCCGCCATCTCGCGTCTGCCTCTCGCGGGCACGCCCTTTCGACTTTTCGCATGGCTAGAGCCTGCATCCAAGGAACGACCGATTTAGGTGTACCTAGCGGGCCTGGGCCAAAGCTGCTTTTAGCAGCGTGCTAGCCACTACTTGGACCGCTTTCAATCCAAACACCTAACTTTTACTTTCTAGATGCCTGTTTGGAGGAGATGCGACCTCCCAATCGCGTTCATGGATGATGAACCAAAACCCTAATGGGAGGTCGACTCTATCTCGATACCGTTTGCTTCTTCATTTCAATCCCTAAAATTCTTGTACCGGTCTATCATATCTGAATTTGAGTGAGATCCAAATCGGGAGCTTAATAAGACGTTTTCTTTTCTTTTCTAGGGGGCTGTACACACAAGTATAGATCGGTCTATTTTGTATTTTTGTAATGTAAAATCGGTCGTCTTGCGGCGAGGTTGCGTAACTTTTTTTCTTTTCTAGAGGGCTGTACACACAAGTATAGATCGGTCTATTTTGTATTTTTGTAATGTAAAATCGGTCTTCTTGCGGCGAGGTTGCGTAACTTTTTTTTTGAGAGAATCAGACCCCTTTATTGATCAATAATCAGAGGTATACATAAATCTGCCGGGGGTTCTAGCAACCAAACTTGCCGGCCAGGATTAACAGAAATAAAACTACGAGCCACACGATGGGCCTCTGAATTTGACACCCTATTTTCATGTCTAAAGACTACACTCGAGAAATCCTTCGCCCAAGCCTTGATCTCATCAATGATCATGCTATAGCTGCCCACAAACTCCTCCTTCAAATTGTTTATGACCTGTAAACAATCCGAGGCGATCACCAAATGCCTTAGGCGAAGATCAGCTGCAAGTGCCAACGCCTCCCCGCACGCCATGGCTTCTAGGGTGGCAGGGTCGAGATATTCTGAATCGACACGGCTGAGGCGCCAATGAAAGAGCCATCTTCCTTCCGGCAGACAACATCCGAGTGCTCCGCTCTTCGCCACCTTGGACACAAGCTGCATCCACATTCAGTTTAGCAAACCCCGGGTTCGGAGGAATCCATCTTGGCCGCGGCTGAGCTACACCGCCTTTAGGCTTCTCCGACCTGGTAGTTGACAAGGAGATATCACGGAGATACCCCTCGATGAAACAGTGGGTGGACATAGGACTTTGGAACTCGCCGTCAAAAATAATCTTCCTTCTGGCGTACCAAATTGCCCAAAGTGTCGTCGCCATTGTGATGAATTCTGCTTGCGACGGGGTCTCAAGCATTAGGAATAGCCATCGCTTCGCGGACGGATCATCCGATCTGCTCATGTGCTCCACCACGTCCTCGTTTGCCGGCGCCCGGACACACCGCGCCACCGTGCAATTGAGTAGGGAATGTCGCCACGAGTCCTGCTCACCGCATATAGAGCACCCCATCGAATCAGCCATATGCCGCCGATGGCGCACATCACCGGTGGGTAGGAGTGGTGCGCCGGGCGCCACAGGAAGATACGAAGCTTGGCCGGCATTTGCACCTTCCACAGGCGCTGCCACAACTTCCCTTCATGCTCCGCATTCGATCCCTCCGATCGGTGCTCAATCCAGTCCCCGCGCCTCTTCTTCGTATGGACTAACGAGCGATAGACGGACCGCACCGAGAGAATTCCCTTCTTATCATAGTGCCGGGCCCATGAATCGGGAAATCCTTTGTACTAAATGGAATAGATTTAATGACTTCGTAGTCCATCGGTAAGAAGTGCTCCTCCAAGAGGTCAATCTTCCATGAAGCCGTCGGCCTGTCGATGAAAGACGCCACCATCTCCGGGGCATCATCCTTCACTTGAGCAAGTGGCCGAAGCATGAAATCACGTGGTAACCAGCTTCGATTCCGGGCACTTGTGTTTTCACCCGTGCCAATCCGCTCGACGAGACCTTGTTGCATAACATCACGGCCTTCAACAATGGCCCTCCGGACTTGCGAGGGTGCCGCACCGAGGGTGGCATCCAAGAAGTCTCTAGAGGGAAAGTAAACCGCCTTCGAATCACGAGCACTCGGGGAGCTTGGATTCGAAGAATACGCCATGCTTGGCGAGCTAGCATGGCCAAATTGAACAGCTCGATATCTCGGAAGCCTAAGCCTCCAGCATATTTCGGTGAGCACATAGTTTCCCAGGACACCCAGGCAGTCTTGCGCTTCCCATCCTTGCTGCCCCACCACCAGCTTCGGATGATAGAATTGACAGCTTGGCAGAGCCCCCTTGGTAATTTGAAACAAGACATAGAGAAAACAGGTATAGCCTGAACCACTGATTTGATTAAGACGTCCTTGCCCCCTGTAGCTAGCAGCTTCTCTAGGTACCCCTGGACTTTCTTCCATATACGGTCCTTTAGATACTTGAACGCCCCATTCTTTGATTTACCAACATCTGATGGCATCTGAGGTTGCGTAACTCGATACCCAAAAATGTGAAACGGGTCTTAGCCCATTAGTAAAGCCGTGAACATTGATGATTTTAGTACGAGGGTCAGGCCCAGCCAGTTATTCATAAGAGGCCGGATG
>NC_061513.1:100577332-100589905 GCF_022539505.1 Lolium rigidum
TACTTGTGGGTCATCACGCTCCAAGCAAATTACATAAGATGTGATGGAATAAAAATATAGTTTCACTAGAGGAACCTGATAATGTTGTCGATGAAGAAGGGGATGCCTTGGGCATCCCCAAGCTTAGACGCTTGAGTCTTCTTGAAATATGCAGGGGTGAACCACCGGGCATCCCCAAGCTTAGAGCTTTCACTCTCCTTGATCATATTGTATCATCCTCCTCTCTTGATCCTTGAAAACTTCCTCCACACCAAACTCAAAACAACTCATTAGAGGGTTAGTGCATAATCAAAATTCACATGTTCAGAGGTGACATAATCATTCTTAACACTTCTGGACATTGCACAAAGCTACTGAAAGTTAATGGAATCGAAAAATCCATCAAGCATAGCAAAACAAGCAATGCGAAATAAAAGGCAGAATCTGTCAAAACAGAACAGTCCGTAAAGACGAATTTCTAAGAGGCACCAGACTTGCTCAAATGAAAATGCTCAAATTGAATGAAAGTTGCATACATATCTGAGGATCACTCACGTAAATTGGCATAATTTTCTGAGTTACCTACAGAGAATTAGGCCCAGATTCGTGACAGAAAAGAAATCTGTTTCTGCGCAGTAATCCAAATCTAGTATGAAGCTTACTATCAAGGGATTTCTATTTTCGTGCCCTCCATTCCTTAGTTGTGCTCAGTTTTCCCCAGCTCCTTAGTTTTTCCTCAGTTTTCCCCAAGTGCTTGTTTGAAACCCGCAGAAGGCAGCTCAGACGGCAGGATTCCCGTTAAGTTGACCGCTCCATGCTGACGTGTGGGGCCGCGTCGTGTGGGCCCGCGTCGCGTGGGGCTGGTAGAAAGGGACCATGTGGGACATGACGAGATAGCGTTTGGTTGCACGTGAGCAGGAGCTGGGTTTTGTCTCTCTCGGCCATTGGCATTTCCCTTTTAAGAGTACATTTTCTGCCTCCTTCTCTCTGCCTTTTTTCACCTAATTAGTATCAAATCTAGAGAAGCTTGCATTTCTGTCTTTCTTCAATTATTATTTGTGCCTTTTGGCCCTCGTTGTTTGCCCAATATGGCAGCAAATCTAGTAGGGAGCCCAATCTAGTACTCCATCTGGTCCATATGTATGTAGTTAAATCTAGAAGCAAATCTACAGTGGAATGTACGATAAATTCACAAGGTCAAATAGTAGAATAGGGATAGATAATATAGATAATAAGCTGCATTCAGCAGCCAAACATAGTAGGGTTCGAGGTTCTTCACAAGCAGTACATCACCATCATACTAACAACATAACAACGAGGGATCCCTAGCTAACAACAAAGGGATCCCAACAACAAAATGGAGGAGGCAGCAGCAAGACACGTCCAGGACTCCGCCTACCCCATCCGCCTCTCGCCTCCACTTGTTGCTCCCCTTGGGAGCCTTGGGCTTGAGCGGAGGCATGCGCCCGCCGGAGATCTCCACCCGCTGGATGCTGCGGAGGTGCATGCCGAGCGCCAAGTGCTTGGCGAGGAAGGAGTTGGGGTTCACCGACGCGCCGACCTTGGGGTTGGTGTGGCCGATGTTCTCGGCATGCGTGAGGACGCAGTTGAAGTCAGTGCCGCCGAGCCTCCTAGTGCAGAAGGGGCACCTATAGACACCCTTGGCGACGTCGAGGTAGGAGACGTATCGGCCGACCTGCAGCCTCCGCAGCACCTCGGCGAGTCTTGACGTCATGGTGCTCGTCGTCGCCGCCGACGGCGCTGCGCGTACAGCTGATCCATATCAAACGAGAATTTATTAGTGAATGAGTTGCAAACGTGCATGATAACAAAGTTAGGAAAAACAGAGGCAGCCTCAGCTTAGAGTGGACACGATTATATGTCTACAGTGACGGTGTAAGCGAACCAAAGCTCATGCACAACAGATTTGTACTACGTAAATGGTTCGCTGAACCCTCCCCGTAAAAATATGTGCCCACCGATTTATCATAGGCAAAGAAACAGATTCCGGATCTGAACTTGAACACATTCCAGATTATTTGCAAAATTAAACGGTTGATATCTTTTGATTCGTGCATAAAATAACTGATTGAGATCCTATGATTACTTGCATAAATTAACTGATTGAGATCCCATTATTACTTGCATACATTAACCGAACGGCCGAACCCCAAATCTTAAACGAAATCAAGGAGGGATCAAAACAAAATGGAATAAAATCGGCGCAAATATTAGCCCAATACTCATCCATCCACAGATCCATCTACACCAGCACAAATAGGGTTCAAAAAGGAATGGGGAACAAAAAGGAAGCAAACCGTAGTTACCTCGTTCCATGGGTCCTCTATGGAGGTGTCGTAGCGGTTCGGGGGCGGGACGTACGGCACCGGCTCGTAGGGGTCCCATCCCGGCGGGATCTGACCGCGACCGGCGGCAGCAGCCTCCGATGCACCGGCGGAGGTGGCGGCGACGCCCGTTGAGGGGACGGCGTCGAAGAGGGAGGCGTCGCGCTTGGAGCCGACGGCGCCGTGGACGATGGGATTGGCATTCTCCTTGTCCATCTCGCCGACAGAGGAGAGGGAGAGGGAGAGGGTTTTTTGCTTTTGAGAAGATGATGGGACGTGAGAGAGGCGGTGTTGCGTAGGCGAGTGAGAGTGACAGAGATAGTGGGAGGAGGCGTCTATAAAGGCAAGGGGTGGTTAATGCGACCCGCGTCCTACGCGTCCACCGCTGCACGTCTGCACGTCTTGGACTTCTGCAATGCGCCACGCGTCCACGATTGCACGTCTTCGACTTCTGCACCGCGACCGGTGTCTACGCATCAACAATTGCACGTCTTTCATTTCTGCACCGCAACACGCGTCCTCGAGTCTAACCGTGGAAATTTAGATATACTCAGGTATAACCTCGAGCATTATACTAGCATTTTTTGTGTGCTCAGTTTTCCCCTTGAGTGCTAATACCGGCTAGTGCAATATGCTCAGCTTTTACCCTCAAGTAGCTGGTCAACGTACAAACAACAAATGGGATTAACTAGTTAAATGAGTCATTTAATGTGCAAAAATTCGAAAAATAGTGGCACATACTCATGGAGTCTTTACCACAAATTGCCGCTCTCAAAACATAGATAAGTCATAGATAAATCAAGTTTTACCACAAATTGCCACTTCTCAAAGGCCTTCTCAAATCACCTAGTAGCTATGAAGGTGCATGGTTTTCCACAATAAGCCCTTCCCAAAACAAGCTTTCCCCAAAACATACTTTGTCTAAATGAGGCCACAATTCTCACACTCATGTATATTTGTATTGCAAATGGTTTGAGATAGGCCAAGATGGGTTTTATTGTACAAAACACGCATTTTCCATTTTTTAAATCTCATATTTGAATCCCTTAGTCTGTTTATTACATAGGTGCCCTTGGTTTCTTGATACTACTCGGCTTTGCCCTCTCCCTCCACAAATTCTCTCACACGTGCAACATTGCCCTTATTGGTCTAGCCCATGTCACGCGGATCGTGCCCACCGACCGTTGATCGTATGATCTAACGGCGGTGATAACCCTCTCTCTCTCGTCGGCGGTTACCTTCCACTCTCTAAGTATGCTAAAGGGCGGTTTTCTGTATTTATTTTCACGCGCTAAAAATTATGAACTCTTTTAGGCATTACTTTTCACGCAAAAAATGATAAACCATCACCGATTTGTTGTAGCCATAAATTTTCATGCAAAAAATGAAAAACCGTCACCGATTTGTTGTAGCCATTAATTTTCACGAAAATCCCAAATGATAAACCATCACCGATTTGTTATAGCCATTAATTTTCACGCAAAAAATGATAAACCAACACCGATTTGTTGTATCCATTACTTTTCACGCAAAAAATGATAGACCATCACCGATTTCTTGTAGCCATTACTATTAACGGTAAAAATGATAAACGAACCAATATATCTATCTCTGTATTTGAAGTTTGGAAGGGTTCACCATCTAGTTATGTTAACTTTCGAGGTTTTGACCTGAAAACAAATGGGTATTATAAAGGAAAATAAAAGTTCAAAAAAATGTAAAAACGAAACAATCTACCTATCTTTGTATAGAAGATCGTCTGTATGATTTTTGAGGTCATTTAGAGAAGGTAGAAAAAAATCCCTTTTGAGAAGGTCGAAAAAACCTAACTTGTTACAAAAGCTGGTTTCAAGTGAGACCTAACCAAATTTGGCATACATTATGCCATATCTATAACAACAAGGAATATCTAAAAGGGAAAGTTTCACAAAATTTGAAATTTATGGCGAAAATGATGCCATACATGATGCTGTTTTTCGAGGTTTTGACCCGAAAATCAATTGGATATTATAAAGGGAAATAAAAAGTTCGAAAAATATAAAAACGAAACAATCTATCTATCTATGTATAGAAGATCAGCTGTATGAAATTTGAGGTCATTTAGAGGAGGTAGAATAAATCACCTTGTTAGAAAAGCCGGTTTCAGTGAGACGAAACGGCATGCGTTTAAGCAAAGTGATTTTTTCGAACATCTCCAAATGATCCCAAATTTGCCATACATGATGCCATACGTGTAACAACAAGGAACCCTATCTAAAAAGTGTCAAAAAAGTTTGCCCAACCATATAGCTCTATCAAAAAGAACCTCACCATGGCGCTAGTATAATTTTGGGCTTAGTTACAAACTTTTGTTACCTAACCTTCAACACGAAACTTATTTCAAATCACTTTTGGCGTACAAGAAACAAATCCCTCCTTGATTCGAGCACCACAGCCTCCAAACTTTGCTGATGTCGATATCGGCATGGTCAGAACGGCTATGCTCGACACCACTGCTAGGTCACCGTTGGGATGCACCCTCAATCCCATCCCCTCATTCGATCAATGACACACCAGAGATACCGCCGAGGCCAATGCCGAACGTACATGCTGATGCCAATGCCGAACATGCATCCACGCCGATGTGGGCACGGCCACGCCGCCCTCGCTATGCCGGACGCCACAGCACCACCGCGAGGTCTTTCCCTTCGCCACCACACTCTTCTAGCACCCATCTATACACGCCGAAAGGAGAGACACTAGTTTTCTCTACATTGCTCGCGTTCGTGCTCTGGACACGGTCAGCCAAAGTTTTGAGGTAGTCATCGATGTCGTCGACCATTTCTTCTCTTCTTTGCATGGTTAAACGCGTCTAGTTCATATCTATCTAATGCGTCCGGTCTCGCCTCATGCGCTCTTTGTGGACGTCGATCTCATCTCGGCACCCCGCAGGCCACCTCCTCCGTGCCATCGCTGTAGAGCTCCGTTTAAAAATCTATTCCTACCCGTGTATTGCCCCTTGTATCAGCGCCATGGCCCACTTGTCATTCGATATACCGAAGCCCCACTCGTGCGTGTTTTGGTCAGGGATACAGCGATGCTTACGGTCAAACAAAGATGGATGGTCTGACGTGTCTTTGCAGGCTCTACGTGGCCCCACTAGTCAGAAGATAACGGTCAACCATCGGGCAACCGGCCGTTACAGCATCTGCGATGGTTTCAGACAAGGTCTTGGGGAAAACTGAGGAAAAACTAAGGAGCTGGGGAAAACTGAGCACAACTAAGGAACCGAGGGCACGAAAATAGAAATACCTACTATCAAAGACTTTACTTGGCACAACAATGCAACAAAACTAAGATAAGGAGAGGTTGCTACAGTAGTAACAACTTCCAAGACTCAAATATAAAATAAAAGTGCAGTAGTCAAATCATGGGTTGTCTCCCACGAGCGCTTTTCTTTAACGCCTTTCAGCTAGGCGCAGAAAGTGTGTATCAAGTGTTATCAAGAAACGAAGCATCTACATCATAATTTTCACAATTTGTCCCATTAGGTATCTTAGATGCTCCCTTATCTATAGTGGTTTTAAGAGCTTTATCAATTTTAGGCCTATAATAGCTTTTTGGTTTAGGCACCTTAGAGACATACATGAACTTTTGCTCCTTACCCACATAAGCTTTCTCTCTAAACTTTATAGATGAAAAGGTTGAACCCAATGTTCCCATAGCCTCTTCAAGTTCACTAATCCTTTGGGTTTGATTATCATGTATAGCACAAGCTTCTAAGATGGCAATTCTCTCATTAATTCCACCTAGAGATTTATCAAGTTTATCAGTGCTATCAAGTAATGCTCCCAAATTAGTCTCAATACTTGGAAGGTTTTGCTCTATGGTTTCCAACTTTTTCATGACATCTTCAAGAGAGGTTTCAATTTTAACTTCATTAACGGTGGTATTCCAAATAGACTCTCAATAATGCAACTAGCTTCTAAGGCAGGAGTACCTAGGAAGTTACCTCCCGCGAGACAATCAAGAACATACCTATTCCAGCTAGAGATACCAACATAAAAATTCCTGAGTAGGATAGTGGTGGAGTGTTTCTTAGTGCACCTATTATGGGCATCACTAATTCTATACCAAGCATCTTTTAAACATTCTCCCCCTTGTTGTTTAAACGAACGAACTTCAACTTCAGGATTACTCATTTTAGCGACCGTAAATAAAGCAAACTAGATAAAGTAAATGCAAGTAACTAATTTTTTTGTGTTTTTAATATGGAGAATGCAAACAAGACAAGAATAAAGTAAAACTAGCAACTAATTTTTTTGTATTTTGATATGATGCAGCAAACAAAGTACTAAATAAAATAAAGCAAGACAAAAACAAAATAAAGAGATTGGAGGTGGAGACTCCCCTTGCAGCGTGTCTTGATCTCCCCGGCAACGGCGCCAGAAATTTAGCTTGACACGCGTACAAAGACGCGACCGTTGGGAACCCCAAGTGGAAGGTGTGATGCGTACAGCAGTAAGTTTCCTCGCTAGAAACCAAAGTTTATCGAACCAAGTAGGAGTCAAGAAGCGCGTTGAAGGTTGATGGCGGCGAGTGTAGTGCGGCGCAACACCAGGGATTCCGGCGCCAACGTGGAACCCGCACAACACAACCAAATTACTTTGCCCCAACGTGACGAAGGAGGTTGTCAATCTCACCGGCTTGCTGTAACAAAGGATTAGATGTATAGTGTGGATGGTGATTGTTTGCGTAAAACAAGTAGAACAAGTATTGCAAGAGATTGTATTCGATTAAAAGAATGGACCGGGGTCCACAGCTCACTAGAGGCGTCTCTCCGATAAGAATAAGCATGTTGGGTGAACAAATTACAGTTGGGCAATTGATAAATAAAGAGGGCATGACCATGCACATACATGATATGATGAGTATAGTGAGATTTAATTGGGCATTACGACAAAGTACATAGACCGCTATCCAAAGCATGCATCTATGCCTAAAAAGTCCACCTTCAGAGTTATCATCCAAACCCCTTCCAAGTATTAAGTTGCAAACAACGTACAATTGCATTAAGTATGGTGCGTAATGTAATCAACAACTACATCCTTAGACATAGCATCGATGTTTTATCCCTAGTGGCAACAGCACATCCACAACCTTAGCACTTTCTGTCACTGTCCCGGATTTAATGGAGGCATGAACCCACTATCGAGCATAAATACTCCCTCTTGGAGTTAAGAGCAAAAACTTGGCCAGAGTCTCTACTAATAACGGAGAGCATGCAAGATCATAAACAACACATAGATAATAGATTGATAATCAACATAGCATAGTATTCTCTATTCACCGGATCCCAACAAACACAGCATGTAGCATTACAGATAGATGATCTTGATCATGTTAGGCAGCTCACAAGATCCAACAATGAAGCACAATTAGGAGAAGACGACCATCTAGCTACTGCTATGGACCCATAGTCCAGGGGTGAACTACTCACTCATCACTCCGGAGGCGACCATGGCGGTGAAGAGTCCTCCGGGAGATGATTCCTCTCTCCGGCAGTGGTGCCGAGGCGATCTCCCGAATCCCCCGAGATGGGATTGGCGGCGGCGGCGTCTCTCGGGAAGGTTTTCCGTATCGTGGCTCTCGCATCGGAACTATTATCGACGAAGGCTTCTTATAGTCGGAGAGGTAGGTTTAGGGGCGACGCGAGGGGCCCACACACTAGGCCGGCGCGGCCAGGGCCTGGGCCGCGCCGCCCTAGCGTCAGGCCGCCTCGTCGCCCCACTTCGTATCTTCCCCGGTGTTCTGGAAGCTTCGTGGAAAAATAAGATCCTGGGCGTTGATTTCGTCCAATTCCGAGAATATTTCCTTACTAGGATTTCTGAAACCAAAAACAGCAGTAAAACAAAGAATCGGCTCTTCGGCATCTCGTTAATAGGTTAGTGCCGGAAAATGCATAAATATAACATAAAGTATGCATAAAACATGTAGGTATCATCAATAAAGTAGCATGGAACATAAGAAATTATCGATACGTTGGAATCACTCACACTTTCCGAATACTTAATCACATCTTTATAACCACCCATTTACGCAATGGCGTTTGATGTAATCAAAGCATCCTTCCGGTGTAAGTGATTTACATGATCTCATGGTCGAAGGACTAGGTAACTATGTATCGAAAGCTTATAGCAAGTTGAACTTAATGACTTGATCTCATGCTATGCTTACTATGGGTGTGTCCATCACATCATTCCACCTAATGATATGATCTTGTTATTAATAACATCCTATGTTCATGATCAGGAAACCATGATCATATATTAAACAACAAGCTAGTTAAATGAGAGGCTTACTAGGGACTCTGGTTGTTTACACAACACACATGTATCAATGTTTCCAGTTAATACAATTATAGCATGGAGTGTAAACATTTATCATGAACACTAAGATATAACAATAACTATTTTATTATTGCCTCTCGGGCATATCTTCAACAGTCTCCCACTTGAACTAGAGTCAATAATCTAGTTTACATTTGTAAAGATATAACACCTTGGCCTTCTGGTGCTTATCATGTTTTGCTCACGGGAGATGTTTCAGTCAACGGATCTGACACGCTCGGAAACATATGTATTTGGAAATTAATTTGTGTCTCAACGCATCACTCATTTTCGAAATGAGTTGGCATTAATCAGTCTTCTGGTGGAACCTTAATTCCGCGGTCTGAAATATGTCACTAATATTGTCACACACAATATAGCTTCATAGTTCTGACACTATCAAAACTACACCAAGTTCTCAAAGAACTCCTCGACTTAAAACTCCTCAGTCATTGTCAAAACAATGACGTACTCTGCCTTCGTTTGTAGAATCCGTCACAATATTTAGAACTCATCTAAATCTAGCATAGACTTCTTCTAGCTCATTGTGCTACCTTTTAATCAACACTTAGTCTAATTGAGGGATTCGGCCAAAGCCGCATTGGCCTCGCTTCTGATGTCCTTAGTGTTGATCGGCACGGTTTCACGGATGATGCACCCTAGTTGCATGATGTACCCTTTGGCAACCCACGAAGGCTCCAAGGGTAGGCCACTTTCGGAGACTAACGTGAAAGCATCGGTGACGTTTGCAAGCACTTGCGGCCTCCGATTCCTCCTTGGCCTCCTTGCCATCCTATTCTTCTTACCCTCCTCGGGGTTGCCGCCGCTATCACCTTCCGTGCGGTTGGCCGCGGTCTCTTCACCGGTATCAGCGGCATCGTCCCAGGTCTCGTCCTTGTCGTCAATGTCGGCGGTGGCCCCCGGCCCTCTCCCTCATCGCCGGTGTCGGCGGTGCCCCCCCCGACCCTCTCCCTCGGAGGCGGCGTCCCGACCCTCTTCCTCATCACCGGTCGACTCAGCGGCGGCCTTTCGGCGCCGCTCTCCATTGTTGTCCACCCAGAAGTTCTTGTTGGCCTCTCACGCATCTTCGTTCTGGCTCCTGGGCTTAGAAGTGCTGCCCGACATGTTTATTTTCACTTCATTAAAAAGAGACAAAAAGTTAGTACAAAAGTCAACCAAAAAATTCGAAATTTTGGCATGACCTTTGCTAATTTTTCTACATAGGAGTGCCCATTTTTCAACCGAAACGGAAGTGAATCAACGCTTCGGGAGAAATGGGCAACTCAATGAAATCCCTGCAAACATTTATATGTATCCATGCATCACATAACACCATATCCATATCCATCCATCACATAACACCATATCCATCAAAAGAAAAAAAAATAGTGTGAAACATGCATCAAACTAGTATCACCAGATCTGAGCATACGCATCAGATATGCACAGCAGGAAATCAAGAGCATATCAAGGAAACTAGAGCTGACAGTTGTCCATTTGGAAAAATCAAACTTCCATTCAGGGAATGTTAAATGAGGCAATAAGCTATGCCTTCAGCTTCAGCACTTGGAATAGGATTGTTAAGTTGAGAATGAGCTACCTGTTAAATGGATCAAGAGAAAGCAGTTTTTTCTGTAACTACCGCTCAAGCATGCAGGGAACATCACATATTCACAGAGCACACATGGCATAGCTAAATGGGAAGCAACTCAACAAAGTAATGTTTATGCTAGGAGTAGCCCAATAATTCAACTAAATTTTACTAACCAGTAGCATTTTCCTTTATTTTATACTGATCAGTAGCATTTTCCTTTATTAGTAATTCTGCAAGCCAATTCAACCATCTGCAACCAATATTTATGAACTTAAAAAATCCTACTAAATTGGTAGAGACAGAGAAACAACAACAACAACAACATTAGCTTGTTAATTTTTATTTTTATTCCCAAATAGTAGGATGTAGCTTGTTCATTTAAATAGTAGGTAGTAGCTTTTTATCTCTAAATTACTACTGCATTCATTTGCTACTAGTTCATTTGCTACTGCCAACGTAGAGAATTTGGTAAACCTAAATTTCCTAAACCTAAATGAACCCTAAATCAACCAGTACCTACTTCATTAGGAATTTTCATTTGCAATTTTAATTTTCATTTTGTACCAGAGAGCAACATGTTGCATTTTACAAAAAACAGCAAGCAATGAATTAAAAAAATAGCAAGCTTGACATCATTTATTTTGCATTATTTTGGACAACATTTTATTTTGCTACAACATTATTCTTGATAGCATTTAGTTAGATACATGGTTGATTACTCCAAGTCCGGAAGCAATTCAACAATAGAAAGTAAAAATCAACCAAAACAAGCATTAAGTGTTCTTCTTTTACAACATTCATCTAGCCACTTTGTTCTTCTTTTACAGTACATCTAGTCATTTTGTTTTCTATACTAGGAACCTAGGCATTTTAAAGCTTATGCTTGCTGGAGAAATGGAGATTATCTATCTTATAAACAAAGAAACAAATAAATGTTTACTACAAAACACAAGAGACCAATTAATCATGCTACTGCAAAACCAACATACCAAACATATAAACAAATAATTCACATTGCATTAGTCTTTCTTTTAGTTTATTCAGCCATCTTAGATGAAATAATCTTCACTACATTGCATTAGGACTCAATCAGACGATTACATGGACAAATGCTACTCTAGGGATGCTCTAAGATGAATTGGCACCACGGGGTACACCCCCATTGTATCTCCCATGCAAGTTCTAAACAAGAAATCACCCAGCATCCCAAAAGCACCAGAAACAAGGGATAATCGAGTAGGACGCTGGCGGTGGCAGGATTGGGGATGGGAACAAGGCAGTGGGGAGGGGGACTAGGGAGTGGGGACGGGGGAGAGGGGCTCTCACCGAATGGCGGCAGTGCAGGGTTGCGGTGGTGGCGGTGTTGTCCTCCTCCTCCTCCTCTGCGGGTGGCGGCCCGGGCTCGCGTGTTGTCCACCTCCTCTATCTGCGGCGGCAGCTCGAGCTCGAGCGTCCTGCTCGGCAGCGGCGGGGAAGTCCTCCTCCTCCTCGGTGGTAGCGATGCTAGGTGGCGGCTCTAGGTGGTGGAGGTGGTGGTGGTTGCGAGAGCGTACAGTGGGCGCTAGGGTTGGCTCGTCGGGGAAGAACTGCTTGTGAGTGGGGAAAAAAGAAACGAGTCGATTATTTCACCAAGTGTCTAAATTATGTGGCGCACCCCCCTGTAGGTGCGTGATACGTCTCCAACGTATCGATAATTTCTTATGTTCCATGCCACATTATTGATGTTATCTACATGTTTTATGCACACTTTATGTCATATTCGTGCATTTTCTGGAACTAACCTATTAACAAGATGCCGAAGTGCCGACTTGCTGTTTTCTGCTGTTTTTGGTTTCAGAAATCCTAGTAACGAAATATAATCTCGGAATTGGACGAAATCAACGCCCAGGGTCCTATTTTGCCACGAAGCTTCCAGAAGACCGAAGAGGAGACGAAGTGGGGCCACGAGGTGGCGACACCCTAGGGCGGCGCGGCCCCTGCCCTGGCCGCGCGGCCCTGTGGTGTGGGCCCCTCGTGCCGCCTCCTGACCTGCCCTTCCGCCTACTTAAAGCCTCCGTCGCGAAACCCCCCGTACCGAGAGCCACGATACGGAAAACCTTCCAGAGACGTCGCCGCCGCCAATCCCATCTCGGGGGATTCAGGAGATCGCCTCCGGCACCCTGCCGGAGAGGGGAATCATCTCCCGGAAGACTCTACGCTGCCATGGTCGCCTCCGGAGTGATGTGTGAGTAGTCTACCCCTGGACTATGGGTCCATAGCAGTAGCTAGATGGTTGTCTTCTCCCCAT
>NC_061513.1:100590005-100666983 GCF_022539505.1 Lolium rigidum
TTGAAGAAAAGCTTGGGAAAATTGATATACTTGCTTCTAAAGTCGATAGTCTTGCCTCTGATGTTGATCTTTTGAAATCGAAAGTTATGCCTAATAGGGATATTGAAAATAAAATTGTTACTACAGCAAATGCCATCCAAGTTAGAATTAATGAGAATATAAGATTAATGGCTGAACTGCGTGCTAGGTGGGATAGAGAAGAAAATGAAAAATTAGCTAAAGAGAAGAATGTAGCTAAAGTTTGGACTATTACCACCACTAGTAATGCTAATGCTACACATGTTGCTGCACCTCCTACTATTAATAATAAAAGAATTGGTGTTAGCAATGTTTCCACTTCTAATGCAAAGCGCAGAAGCTGCACGAAGCTGCTAAAGCTGTCTGAAACTGCACTGTGATAAAGCTGCTGAAATTTTTTCCAACATTGGGGATGATGATCCCATTGCTTTAGATTATAATGGTTTGAATTTTGATGATTGCCACATCTCTGAAGTTATAAAGTTCTTGCAAAAACTTGCTAAAAGTCCTAATGCTAGTGCTATAAATTTGGCTTTCACGCAACATATTACAAATGCTCTCATAAAAGCTAGAGAAGAGAAACTAGAGCGCGAAGCCTCCATTCCTAGAAAGCTAGAGGATGGTTGGGAGCCCATCATTAAGATGAAATTTAAAGATTTTGATTGTAATGCTTTATGTGATCTTGGTGCAAGTATTTCCGTTATGCCTAAGAAAATCTATAATATGCTTGACTTGCCACCGTTGAAAAATTGTTATTTGGATGTTAATCTTGCTGATCATTCTACAAAGAAACCTTTGGGGAAAGTTGATAATGTTCGCATTACCGTTAACAATAACCTTGTCCCCGTTGATTTTGTTGTCTTGGATATTGAATGCAATGCATCTTGTCCCATTATATTGGGAAGACCTTTTCTTCGAACTGTTGGTGCTATCATTGATATGAAGGAAGGTAATATAAAATATCAATTTCCTCTCAAGAAAGGTATGGAACACTTCCCTAGAAAGAGAATGAAGTTACCTTTTGATTCTATTATTAGAACAAATTATGATGTTGACACTTCGTCTCTTGATAATACTTGATACACACTTTACGCGCCTAGCTGAAAGGCGTTAAAGAAAAGCGCTTATGGGAGACAACCCATGGTTTTTACTACAGTAATTTGTTTTTATTTTGTGTCTTGGAAGTTGTTTACTACTGTAGCAACCTCTCCTTATCTTAGTTTAGTGTTTTGTTGTGCCAAGAAAAGTCGTTGATAGAAAAGTTCATACTAGATTTGGATTACTGCGCAGAAACAGATTTCTTTGCTGTCACGAATCTGGACTGTTTTCTCTGTAGGTAACTCAGAAAATTATGCCAATTTACGTGAGTGATCCTCAGATATGTACGCAACTTTCATTCAATTTGAGCATTTTCATTTGAGCAAGTCTGGTGCCTTGATAAAATTCGTCAATACGAACTGTTCTGTTTTGACAGATTCTGCCTTTTATTTCGCATTGCCTCTTTTGCTATGTTGGATGAATTTCTTTGATCCATTAATGTCCAGTAGCTTTATGCAATGTCCAGAAGTGTTAAGAATGATTATGTCACCTCTGAACATGTTAATATTTATTGTCCACTAACCCTCTAATGAGTTGTTCTAAGTTTGGTGTGGAGGAAGTTTTCAAGGATCAAGAGAGGAGTATGATGCAACATGATCAAGGAGAGTGAAAGCTCTAAGCTTGGGGATGCCCCGGTGGTTCACCCCTGCATATTCTAAGAAGACTCAAGCGTCTAAGCTTGGGGATGCCCAAGGCATCCCCTTCTTCATCGACAACATTATCAGGTTCCTCCCCTGAAACTATATTTTTATTCCATCACATCTTATGTGCTTTTCTTGGAGCGTCGGTTTGTTTTTGTTTGAATAAAATGGATCCTAGCATTCACCTTATGGGAGAGAGACACGCTCCGCTGTAGCATATGGACAAGTATGTCCTTAGGCTCTACTCATAGTATTCATGGCGAAGTTTCTTCTTCGTTAAATTGTTATATGGTTGGAATTGGAAAATGATACATGTAGTAATTGCTATAAATGTCTTGGGTAATGTGATACTTGGCAATTGTTGTGCTCATGTTTAAGCTCTTGCATCATATGCTTTGCACCCATTAATGAAGAAATACATAGAGCATGCTAAAATTTGGTTTGCATATTTGGTTTCTCTAAGGTCTAGATAATTTCTAGTATTGAGTTTGAACGACAAGGAAGACGGTGTAGAGTCTTATAATGTTTACAATATGTCTTTTATGTGAGTTTTGCTGCACCGGTTCATCCTTGTGTTTGTTTCAAATAAGCCTTGCTAGCCTAAACCTCGTATCGAGAGGGATTACCTCTCATGCATCCAAAATACTTGAGCCAACCACTATGCCATTTGTGTCCACCATACCTACCTACTACATGGTATTTTCCGCCATTCCAAAGTAAATTGCTTGAGTGCTACCTTTAAAATTCCATCATTCACCTTTACAATATATAGCTCATGGGACAAATAGCTTAAAAACTATTGTGGTATTGAATATGTACTTATGCACTTTATCTCTTATTAAGTTGCTTGTTGTGCGATAACCATGTTCATCTGGGGACGCCATCAACTACTCTTTGTTGAATTTCATGTGAGTTGCTATGCATGTTCGTCTTGTCCGAAGTAAGGGAGATCTACCACCTTATGGTTAAGCATGCATATTGTTAGAGAAGAACATTGGGCCGCTAACTAAAGCCATGATCCATGGTGGAAGTTTCAGTTTTGGACAATATCCTCAATCTCATATGAGAAAATTATTAATTGTTGTTACATGCTTATGCATAAAAGAGGAGTCCATTATCTGTTGTCTATGTTGTCCCGGTATGGATGTCTAAGTTGAGAATAATCAATAGCGAGAAATCCAATGCGAGCTTTCTCCTTAGACCTTTGTACAGGCGGCATAGAGGTACCCCTTTGTGACACTTGGTTAAAACATGTGCATTGTGATGACCCGGTAGTCCAAGCTAATTAGGACAAGGTGCGGGCACTATTAGTATACTATGCATGAGGCTTGCAACTTGTAAGATATAATTTACATGATACATATGCTTTATTACTACCGTTGACAAAATTGTTTCATGTTTTCAAAATCAAAGCTCTAGCACAAATATAGCAATCGATGCTTTTCCTCTATGGAGGACCATTCTTTTACTTTCATTGTTGAGTCAGTTCACCTATTTCTCCCCACCTCAAGAAGCAAACACTTGTGTGAACTGTACATTGATTCCTACATACTTGCATATTGCACTTATTATATTACTCTATGATGACAATATCCACGAGATATACATGTTACAAGTTGAAAGCAACCGCTGAAACTTAATCTTCCTTTGTGTTGCTTCAATGCTTTTACTATGAATTATTGCTTTATGAGTTAACTCTTATGCAAGACTTATTGATGCTTGTCTTGAAGTACTATTCATGAAAAGTCTTTGCTATATGATTCACTTGTTTACTCATGTCATATACATTGTTTTGATCGCTGCATTCACTACATATGCTTTACAAATAGTATGATCAAGGTTATGATGGCATGTCACTCCAGAAATTATCTTTGTTATCGTTTTACTGCTCGGGACGAGCAGAACTAAGCTTGGGGATGCTGATATGTCTCCAACGTATCGATAATTTCTTATGTTCCATGCCACATTATTGATGTTATCTACATGTTTTATGCACACTTTATGTCATATTCGTGCATTTTCTGGAACTAACCTATTAACAAGATGCCGAAGTGCCGATTCTTTGTTTTCCACTGTTTTTGGTTTCAGAAATCCTAGTAATGAAATATTCTCGGAATTGGACGAAATCAACGCCCAGGGTCCTATTTTGCCACGAAGCTTCCAGAAGACCGAAGAGGAGACGAAGTGGGGCCACGAGGTGGCGACACCCTAGGGCGGCGTGGCCCCTGCCCTGGCCGCGCGGCCCTGTGGTGTGGGCCCCTCGTGCCGCCTCCTGACCTGCCCTTCTGCCTACTTAAAGCCTCCGTCGCGAAACCCCCAGTGCCGAGAGCCACGATACGGAAAACCTTCCAGAGACGCCGCCGCCGCCAATCCCATCTCGGGGGATTCAGGAGATCGCCTCCGGCACCCTGCCGGAGAGGGGAATCATCTCCCGGAGGACTCTACGCCGCCATGGTCGCCTCCGGAGTGATGTGTGAGTAGTCTACCCCTGGACTATGGGTCCATAGCAGTAGCTAGATGGTTGTCTTCTCCCCATTGTGCTTAATTGTCGGATCTTGTGAGCTGCCTAACATGATCAAGATCATCTATCTGTAATTCTATATGTTGCGTTTGTTGGGATCCGATGAATGGAGAATACTTGTTATGTTGATTATCAAAGTTATGTCTATGTGTTGTTTATGATCTTGCAAGCTCTCCGTTATTAGTAGATGCTCTGGCCAAGTTGATGCTAGTAACTCCAAGAGGGAGTATTTATGCTCGATAGTGGGTTCATGTCTCCGTGAATGCGGAGAGGTGACAAGAACCTCTAAGGTTATGGATGTCTTGTTGCCACTAGGGATAAAACATTGGTGCTATGTTCAAGGATGTAGTCACTGATTACATTACGCGCAATACTTAATGCAATTGTCCGTTGTTAGCAACTTAATACTGGAGGGGTTCGGATGATAACTCTGAAGGTGGACTTTTTAGGCATAGATGCATGCTTGGATAGCGGTCTATGTACTTTGTCGTAATGCCCAATTAAATCTCACTATACTCATCATAATATGTATGTGCATGGTCATGCCCTCTTTATTTGTCAATTTCCCAACTGTAATTTGTTCACCCAACATGTTGTTTATCTTATGGGAGAGACACCTCTAGTGAACTGTGGACCCCGGTCCAATTCTCTATACTGAAATACAATCTACTGCAATACTTGTTCTACTCGTTTTCTGCAAACAATCATCATCCACACTATACATCTAATCCTTTGTTACAGCAAGCCGGTGAGATTGACAACCTCACTCGTTTCGTTGGGGCAAAGTACTTTGGTTGTGTTGTGCAGGTTCCACGTTGGCGCCGGAATCCACGGTGTTGCGCCGCACTACATCCCGCCGCCATCAACCTTCAACGTGCTTCTTGGCTCCTACTGGTTCGATAAACCTTGGTTTCATACTGAGGGAAAACTTGCCGCTGTACGCATCACACCTTCCTCTTGGGGTTCCCAACGGACGCGTGTTGTACGCGTATCAGTGCGCCACAGAATTAAGTATTCTATGGCGCATCAGCTCTGACATGCGCCACATAATTGCTTAATTCTGTGGCGCACCTAAAGGGACGTGCGCCACATAATTTAGACACTTAACCAAACAAATTGGGATTATGTTGTGTCCTGACAGATACTTAGCACTAGCCCAGTGGTTAAGGCCAATGTTAGCCCATTAGTAGCCAGGTTCGAACCCTGGCTGCCACATAATGTTTCTTCCTTTTTTTCCACACAACATTTAGTAATTAGTAGAGAATTACAAATTATTTGTTTCACACACATATGTTCTTGTCTCTCTCTCACACACACATGCATGTACTTGTCACACACACACACACACATGTGCATATACCAAAAAAAGGTCTTCTTCGTCCCGGCTCCGAGCTCTAGCATCTCTTCGCAATCTTCTTTCCCTTTTCTGTTGTTGGCGGTTGAATGCTTTATGCCAGACACCTTGAGATTTCTTCGCATGAACGGACAACCTTTAGAGGGTAGGGAGGTCTTCCTTCTTACTTTACTAGTAGTAGGCATGTCGAAGTGCTTGTCGAATTTCTCCTCGATCTTCGGTCATCGTTCTTGTCCAAGTCTTCCTCGTTGGCATCTCCTTGCACTCCTATGATGCTCCTATTTCCCCTCCTCACGACAACACGGCTAGGCCTCGACGGGTCGGTGATGAAGAAGCATTGGTCAACTTGGCTACCGAGTACCCATGGCTCATTTTTCGCGGATGCGTTCTTCGATTTGGCATCGGGTATAACCATGGTGGTGAAATATCGGCCTTCTTTTTCGACCTTCTTGGCCCATTTCACACGAAACATTGGCACCGTCTCTCCACAGTAATTGAGCTCACATATCTCCTCGATCCTTCCAAAAAATCTTTCCTTGACATTAGTCTCGTCATCGGCGTATGACAGCATAGTTACTCCTAAGTTTTGGTTTCACTATTTCTGTCCTTTTCCTCGGTGTAGAATCTGTAACCGTTGATGTCGTACCCCTGATAGGTCCTTACGTTATGCCCGGGGCCCTGTGATAAGGTGTATATGAGTTTTTCATCTTCGGTAGAAGGCCTTTTTCTCTGTGCTTGAAGCATTTGAGTTTGCTTCAACCAACGCATGAAGATGGAGTTGTGCTCTTTGGTTACGTCTCCCATCTTCCTCGGCCGGCCCATATAGATGTAATTCTGCTCGATCATACTTTTGTGCTCTTGCACCAAAGGTTCGATCAATTTTAAGTATTGTAGCGTGACCCGGTGAGCCCTTTCAAAGTCGTCGCGTCGATTGACAATGCCGACATGGACTGAGCGGTACCCCTCGCGGTGACCGATTCCAGCGAGCCTGCCGAGGTGCGTCCTGCGGGGTAGACCAACATGATCCTCATCGTCCTCGGTGCTTAGATAGTTCTGACAGAAGGAGATGCACTCGTAGGTTAGAAACCCCTTGGCCATGCTTGCGTCTGGACGGGCCCTGTTGCTAACGTATCCTTTCATGACACCGCCTGCCTTTCGAAAGGCATCATGTTGTGGAGGAACGTCGGGCCGAGCCACCTGATGTCATCAACGACATGGATAAGGAGATGGACGTTGATACGTCTCAAACGTATCTATAATTTCTTATGTTCCATGCTACTTTTATGATGATACTCACATGCTTTATACACACTTTACATCATTTATACGCATTTTCCGGCACTAACCTATTAACGAGATGCCGAAGAGCCAGTTGCTGTTTTCTGCTGTTTTTGGTTTCAGAAATCCCACAAAGGAAATATTCTCGGAATCGGACGAAATCAACGCCCAGGGTCCTATTTTCCACGGAAGGTTCCAGGGCACCGAAGAGGGACCAGAGGGGAGCCCAGGGGGCCCCACCCCACATGGCGGCGCGGCCAAGGGGGGCGCCCCCCTATTGTGTGGGTCCCCCAAGACTCCTCCGAGGCTGCCTTTCCGCCTACTTAAAGCCTCCGTCACGAAAACCCTAAAAAGATAAGCCACGATACGGAAAACCTTCCAGAGCCACCGCCATCGCGAAACTCCGATTCGGGGAAGAGAAGTCTCGGTTCCGGCACGCCGCCAGGATGGGGATGTGCCCCCGGAAGCAATCTCCACCGCCATCTTCATCGTCATTGCTGACTCCCATGATGAGGAGGGAGTAGTTCTCCCCCGAGGCTGAGGGCTCTACCGGTAGCTATGTGGTTCATCTCTCTCTCCCATGGTGTGATCTTTATGTGATCATGAGTATTGTATCACTATTAATCTATGTGCTACTCTAGTGATGTTATTAAAGTAGTCTATTCCTCCTCCATAATGTAAAGTTGACAGTGTGTGCATCATGTAGTACTTGGCGTAGGTTATGATTGTAATCTCTTGTAGATTATGAAGTTAACTATTACTATGATAGTATTGATGCGATCTATTCCCCCTTTCATAGCTATTGTTGACGAGTGTGTATGCTATGTTAGTACTCGGTCTAAATTGCAACGGTCTATTATGCACTCTAGAGGTTACTTTAATATGAACTTCGGATGTTGTGGAGCTTGTTTACTCCGGCTTGAGGTGTGCTTTTGTAGCCCTACACAATGAATGGTGTGTGTTATCCAACAAGAGAGTGTAGAAAGTAGCATTTATTTATTCAGTTATGTGATCAATGTTGAGAGTGTCCACTAGTGAAAGTATGATCCCTAGGCCTTGTTTCTAAGCATTGAAACACCGTTTCCAACAAGTTCTGTTACATGTTTGCTTGCTGCCGTCTTTATTTCAGATTGCTATTGCTACTTACAATCATCCATATTACTTGTATTTTACTATCTCTTCGCCGAACTAGTGCACCTATACATCTGACAAGTGTATTAGGTGTGTTGGGGACACAAGAGACTTCTTGTATCGTAATTGCAGGGTTGCTTGAGAGGGATATCTTTGACCTCTACCTCCCCGAGTTCGATAAACCTTGGGTGATTCACTTAAGGGAAACTTGCTGCTGTTCTACAAACCTCTGCTCTTGGAGGCTCAACACTGTCTACAGGAATAGAAGCGTGCGTAGACATCAAGATATTTTTTGGCGCCGTTGCCGGGGAGGTAAGGTAAAAGGTATTCACATCCTCCGACTACTAAGCTATTTTCTAGCACTGTTGCCGGTGTGTGAGTGCTCGAAGCTATTTCCTTTAGATCCTGCAATTGCATCTTTTTGTTTCTTGTTTTTATTTTTCACTAGTTAGGCGTAATGGAAGACAACAGTGAGCTTTTTAATCTATTTCCTGAAATAACACTTGAATTGTGTGATACGAAAATTAAAAAACCTATGGAACCTTATTTGCATGCTAGTAGCAATGTTATTAGTATGAACGCAATCACTGCTAATGCTATGGAGAAGTCTAAGCTTGGGGAAGCTAGTTTTTATGATCTTTTTAGCTTCCCATCTTTAGGGGAGAAAATTTGCTCTGATAATACTTTATCTCCCATATGCGATAACTCTAATGATGCTTGTGAAATTTTAAATCCACCTACTGATAGTATTCCTTTCAAGATACCTACGAAAATTATTGAACGTGTTATGGATAACCGCTATGAAGGGGATGGAACTGTCCATCCTGGAGATCATTTACTGTTTTTGCATGAATTATGCGGGTTATTCAAGTGTGCAGGTATCTCAATGGATGAAGTGAGGAAGAAACTATTCTCTATGTCGCTGTCTGGTAAAGCGGCGCATTGGTACAAATTGCTGAAGAATGGGGATTCTCTTGGTTGGGAGGAAATTGTACATCTCTTTTATTCTAAATTTTATCCTCCTCATGAAGTGCATATTGATATGAATTACATTTATAACTTTTATCCTTGAGATGGAGAGAGTATTTCCCAAGCATGGGGGAGATTGAAGTCACTAATGCTCAAATGTCCCATTCATGAGCTCCCCCGTAATGTTATTATTAATAATTTTTATGCAAGGCTTTCAGGACACCACAAGGACTATCTAGATGCCTGTTTGGAGGGATCTTTCACAAGCAAGGAAGTTGAAGCTAGATGGGATCTTCTTGAAAGAATTCAAGAGAATACTGAAGATTGGGAGAGCGACAAAGGTAAAGAATCAGGTATAAATTATAATTATGAATGCATTGAAACTTTTATGGATACTGATAAATTTTGAAATATGAGTGCTACTTATGGTCTTGAATCTCAAGTTGTTGCAAATCTTTATAAAGCTTTTGCTTCTCATTTTGAATTGCCTAGGAAGAATTTTGATAAGTATCATGAACCTTTTAAAGACACTTGCATGAAAGATGAAACTGTTATTAATGATTGCAATGAACATGTTCAAACTTCTGAAAATGCTATTTCCTATAAGCATGTTAATTTTTGTGGAATGCATAGACCTTGTGGAATTAATCAAATCAAAGAAGAATATTGTATCCATCATAAGAATGAAAAAACTAGAAAGTGGTTCAGGGCTCTACATGATCTTGGTAAAAAAGTTTGTGTCCTCTATCCTTTTATTTGTGAATTTTGCCATAGAGTGGGTCATTTTAATTTTCAATGCTCCTCCAATGATAATTAGAACCCCATGAGTGCTGCAAATTTGTATTGTGATGATGAAATTACTCCTAATCAGCATGATGAACTTACTTTATTTTTGTGGTGTGAAGAGTTATCAAGAAAAATTTCTTTGTTACATATGAGTGATCTTGATATTGATGATGTCCTCCATGGGTGTCTTTCTTATTGCATTGATAATTGCCATACAAATACTTACATACAAAATATTTTAGAAGATGACACTTTGCCAAAGTATGATAGGACCGATGTGTATTTTAAACTTATTAATGAAAAGGAGGAATCCTCCCAAGTTTCTTCTATTGTTTCTGGAAATAAAACAGGTTATGTGGAGAAGCCTCCCATCAAGCCTCTCCCTCCTAAAGAAGGGAACGAGGAGAATGAGAAGAAGAAGAAGGGAACGAAGAAGAAGAAGAAGAGGGGGAATAAAAAGAAAGAGGTAACAGTATATCCCCGCGTGTATGAGATAACGATAGGTAACCGTAAGTATGTTGCTCCTAATGATTATTATGATAATGAATCTGAGTACAATGATCTTCCTATGCCCTTTACCTACATTAGTGATCATGATTTGAAAGAGCACACTACTTTTGATATTTAAAATCTCTGGGAAACTAATTCTGAAAAGGATGATGTTAATAATTGCCATAGTATTAGTATTATCCATGCTTCTCCCCATAATGATATAGAAAGCTCTAAGCTTGGGGATGAGGTGTTTGAAAATCCTTTTGCTACTGATGATTATATGCTTGATACATCTCCTTCTAGTAACAATGATGGTAAGGTTACAGATGAACATACTGTGGAAGATAACTATTCTATTTCTTATGATGATACTATGCCTCCAATCTTTGACAATTATTATAAAAAATGCTATGACACATGTTATAATTATCCTTATGAAACTTGTCATAGTTATGATGGGATTGCCAAAAACAATTCCCTTAGTATGCAACTTGTTTATCATGTTCAAATTCTTGATAATGATCCTGCTCCAATTACTATTAATGAGAAGAATTCTTCTTATGCCAAAATTAATGATACTTTTATGCATAAGAACCATGATAAGAATGTTTTAAGTGATGGCTATATTGTGGATTTCATCAATGATGCTACTGAAAGTTATTATGAGAGAGGGAAACATGGTTATATGCATCTTAATAATATTACGTTTCCTCTCTTTATGTTGAGAATCTTGAAGTTGCGCTTGTGTTGCCTTTCTATGCTTGTTGTGTTATGCTTACATGACTTGTTTATTTACAAGATTCCTTTTCATAGGAAGTGGGTTAGGCTTAAATTTGTTTCATACTTGCTTTTTGATGCTCTCTTTGCTTCAATTCTCATCCTTATGCGAGTGCATCATTAAAATTGCTGAGCCCATCTTAATGGCTATAAAGAAAGCACTCTTGGGAGATAACCCATGTTTTTTACGTTTTGCTACTGTTTTGTTGTGTCTTGGAAGTTGTTACTACTGTAGCAACCTCTCCTTATCTTTATTTTATTGCATTGTTGTGCCAAGTAAAGTCTTTGATAGCAAGGTTGATACTAGATTTGGATTACTGCGCAGAAACAGATTTCTTACTGTCACAAAATTGAGCAGCCCCCTCTGTAGGTAACTCAGAAAAATCTGCTAATTTACGTGCGTAATCCTTAGATATGTACGCAATTTTTATTCAATTTGAGCTTTTTCATCTGAGCAAGTTAAGTGCCCCAGAAAAAATCGTCTTTACGGACTGTTCTTTTTTGACAGATTCTGCCTTTTATTTCGCATTGCCTCTTTTGCTATGATTGATGGATTTCTTTGCTCCATTAACTTTCAGTAGCTTTGGGCAATATCCAGAAGTGTTAAGAATGATTGTGTCACCTCTGAATATGTGAATTTTTGATTATGCACTAACCCTCTAATGAGATTATTTTGAGTTTGATGTGGAGGAAGTTTTCAAGGGTCAAGAGAGGAGGATGATACAATATGATCAAGAAGAGTGAAAAGTCTAAGCTTGGGGATGCCCCCGTGGTTCGTCCCTGCATATTTCAAGAATACTCAAGCATCTAAGCTTGGGGATGCCCAAGGCATCCCCTTCTTCATCAACAACTTATCAGGTCACCTCTAGTGAAACTATATTTTTATTCCGTCACATCTTATGTGCTTTACTTGGAGCGTCTCGTATGTTTTTATTTTTGTTTTTGTTTGAATAAAATCGGATCCTAGCATTCTTTGTTTGGGAGAGAGACACGCTCCGCTGTTGCATATGAACACATGTGTTCTTAGCTTTACTTTTAATGTTCATGGCGAAGGTTGAAATTGCTTCGTTCATTGTTATATGGTTGGAAACAGGAAATGCTTCATGTGGTAATTGGTATATTGTCTTGAATAATTTGATACTTGGCAATTGTTTTTTTTTGAAACTTTCTACTGTGGGGGAGCCCCCCACAGCCTCACTTTATTAAACCCAACCACCAAACAAAAGAGTTACAATATTTACAAAGCAGGAAGAAAGAAAAGAAACTAAAAACAAAAGGGAACTAAGGAAGAGACTTTAGCCATAATGACAAAAGATCCACATCAGCAGCCCTCACCCTATGCATAAGCATGGTGATGTCATGAAAAAAACCTGCCTTCCAACCTCTGAAAGTCGGTCTATTATGCTCAAAAATGCACGCATTCCTCTGTTTCCAAATGTTCCAACATGCAATGATCACAACTTCCACAAAACATGGCCCCTGGTAAGTTCTCCTAGCCATAAGGAGTGTTGCCAAAGTATCTCCCGGCTGCCAAGGTATTTGCAAGTAATTCCATATGCGTGTGCTATACATGCAGTTAAAGAATAGATGCCTCCAATCCTCATATGAATCATTATGGCACAACACACAACTGTGATTATTCGAAACATTCCAATGTCTCCTTAGCAACATATCCTTAGTATTTATTCTGTCATGAAGAATAAGCCAAGCAAAGAATTTATGCTTTGAAGTACATTTGCTCTTCCATAACCAAACAGAGGGAGTATGATTTAACACTGATCCAAAATGCAACCTGTATATCAGACTTGGCTTATATTGTCCATTTCCCTTTTCTACCAACCAGGTGTCCTTTGCCTCATTTGTTAACTCTACACTTTGCATGAGAGTTTTCAGTTGTAACAATTCCCCATGAGCTTGAGTGGATAAAGGGAGATTAAAACCATCTGTAATGTCCTCCATATTACAAAATTCCTTGACTGACTGAAGCTTATCCTTGGCAAAGGAAAAAAGCCTAGGAAACTTGACATCCAGTGTTCCTTCCTTCCACTTATCAGCCCAAAATAAGATAGATTCACCATCTCCTATCTTACAATTAGTAACAGCTCTGTACTGGTCCACCAAACTGAAAACATCTCTCCACCAGAAGGATCCAACAAGAATTGTGGCATGAGGGACTGTTTCAAAATAATAAGAGTCCCTCACTAACTGTACCCAAGGAGTATCATCATTATTATAAAATTTATGAAGATATTTCAACAGAAGTGCTACATTCTGGATTCTCAGATCAATGATTCCTAGACCACCCTTATTCTTGGGTTTGCATATCATATTCCAAGCAGCCAAAGAATGAATTTTCTCCTTATCTTTCCTTCTCCACAAGCAATGCCTTCTTGCTCTATCCACTACTTCTACCACTCCCACAGGGATCCTTAAAGAGAGCATGAAAAAAGTGGGTAGAGAGGACAATACTGAGTTGACCAGAACTAATCTATCTCCATAGGATAGGAAAGATGTGGTGGCAGATAATCTCCTTTCCACCCTATCAATGAGAGGAGACATATCTCTGATTGTTGGTTTAGTGGTACCCATTGGGAGGCCTAAATAAGTGAAAGGCATGCTGCCAAACTGGCAATAAAACTCCCTGGCAAGCTCAACAGCTTCATCATGTGACAAGTTTATAGGGATCATAGAGGATTTATTATAGTTAACCTTAAGACCTGTGAAAGCAGCATACTGATCTAAAATATTTTTGAAGGCAGCCAATTGCACTTTCTCAGCAGGTAATACAATAATAGTATCATCAGCATACTGAATGATAGGAAAATCATTTCCAACAGGTATAGGAGCAACCAGGATTCCTTCCATATATGCAAGATTGACCAAAGTCTGCAAAAGATCAGCACCTTGCACAAAAAGCAAAGGAGATAAGGGATCCCCTTGCCTTACTCCTCTTTTACATGAAAAAGATTTACCAGGAACTCCATTAACCAAGATAGAGGAAGATCCTGAGGATAGCACCTCCTTGACCCAGATCAGAAATAATTCAGGGTATCCTTTGGCCCTCATTATCTGAATGATGGCTTCATGATCCAGAGTGTCAAAAGCTTTCTCAAAGTCAATTTTTAGGACTACAATCTTTCTCTTGGACTGCTGACATTGATATATAAATTCAAAGGACCATGCTAGACAATCCTGGATTGTTCTGCTCTGAATAAACCCATATTGATTGGCATGAATGGTTCTTTTAATCTCCCTTTGCATCCTATTAGCAGCCAACTTAGTCAAGAATTTGAGACAAGTGTTAGTCAAAGAAATTGGTCTAAAATCATTTATAGTCTCAGGACTGTGCTTTTTAGGCACTAGAGTAATGAAGGACCCATTTATACTCTGTAGAGAGGCTTGACCACAATGAAAGTCATGACAAAGTTTAACAAAATCTGCTCTGACAATACCCCAACATCTCTTTAAAAATAAGCCATTGAAACCATCAGGACCAGGGGCTCTATCTGGTTTCATATGCTGAACAATATTATCAATCTCTTCATCAGAAAAAGGAGCTATCAAAGAATCAAGATTATCCACTCTCTGAATGACAGCTCCAAGATCCATAGGACTAGTTGCCCTGCAAACTCCCATTCTATTTTTGAAACTATGAAGAAAAGCATTAGCCTTTTCACTATGGGTAGACAGAGTATTTCCCTCATCATCCATGATATCTGCAATCACATTATGCCTATATCTCTCAGTGGCCTTGGAGTGAAAAAATTTAGTGTTTTCACCCCCAAGTTTGATCCATCTTATAGTGCATCTCTTCTTCCAGTAATCAGACTTAGACTGCATCAAACCCTTCAAATGCTCTTTAACTATATTCCTGAAATTAAATTCAGGCCTGCTCAATTCCCTTTCATCCTCCAACTGATCAAGAATCAAAATAGCTTGATTGCACTTCTGAATTAACTGTTTAAGAGCAGATAAACTTTTCCCCCATCTTTTAAGCTCAAACCTCAGATTCTTTAACTTGGCTGAAAGAATACTACGACGAGAAGAAGATCTAACTGGCCATGCCCAGACCTCCTTCACCAAATCAATAAAACCAGGCTGCTCAACCCAATGATTTTCAAACCTAAAGATATGTGCCTTAGGGATATGTGTGGCAATTTGAATCACACAGGGAGTATGATCAGATACTGGTTTAGCCAAAGGATGGACTAAAGTATTTGGATATTTAAGAGTCCATTGACAACTAGTAAAGAACCAATCTAGTTGCTCAAGCAGGGGCTGATCTTGCATATTGGACCAAGTGAACTTCCTCCCCTTTAAAGGGATTTCCACTAAACCAAGATAACTGATAATTTCATTAAAAATGAAAATGTCATTCATATCAGCTCCAGGCTTGTTTCTATTATCAACAGACCTCATAAAATTGAAATCTCCCACTATCAGCCAGTGTTCATCAAAAGGAATTTGAAGATCATGCAGCCACTGAACAAAAATATCCCTCTCCAAGCCTCTACAGGGGCCATAGACACTAACCAAAGTCCAAGACTCTTTTGTGTGCTTTGAGGTGAAGAGAACCCTCACTCGCAGATCTATGAATTTCCAAGAGAGTGCCATCAAAAATGGAACTATTCCATAAGACAATAATGCCTCCGGATGCTCCCACGAAGGAGAAAAAGCAAATTGATCAAATCTTTTGGGGCAAAAGCTTCTTATAAAAGAGTGATCAAAATTTTCACACTTAGTTTCTTGCAGACATATCACTGAGCAGTTACTCTCATCAATTTTATTATAGACTGCCAATCTCTTATCTTTATCATTTAAGCCCCTCACATTCCAATCCAGAACCAACCAATCCATTAGCCACTGTTTTGTGCTATCCATTAAATAACTGAGCAAAAATAGTACACAGCCACTGGATAACCAACAGCTCACACATCACACAAGACAATAAATAAGGTCCAAGCAACATATCATTGCAGTTCATATATATATAGTACTGTGATGGATAGTCTTGCATATAGGCATCATAGATGTAGCTAAAGCAACAAAATAAAGCCACACTTGGGCACAAAAGCATCACATAAAACTGAGCTATCATTTAAACCCCTGAAGTAGAGTCCTTCACAGAAGAAGCCATAAGCTTCTCCTCAGTCAGCTTGTCTGCTGGTATCTCCAGAGCTGCACCAACTTGCTGAATCACCTTGATAGGAGTAAAAGGTGCAACATTCTCCTTACTGGGCTTGGACTTGGGCTTCTTCTTTGTCTCCTTCTTGGGCTCCAACTGAACATTGATGGGCTCAGCTTTATATCCCTGTTTGATGGCAGCCTGTCTAGTGCTTCTCCTGACCCCTTCTTCTGAAACAGGCACAACCTTTTTCCCGCGCCCCCTCTTCCTTGTACCTTCTGCAGTAGGCACATCAAACTGATCAAGCAGCATATCTGCAGTATCTTGCACAGATGCATCTGAACCTGAACTATCACCAGGTACAGCAGGATCCACATTGATAGGAGACATCAGAGAGGCAGGCATTCCCAGAGTAGCTCCTTGCTCTTGATCATAAGCCAGAGCATGATGGGCAGTGCTTTCATTTGTATTCAATCCAAACTGAGACCAAACACAGTGCCAGGCAGAATACTTGTATGGAACCAGGGCAAGATGAACATTCTCCATATACTCCTGTGCATCATGCACCACTGCATTCTGTGGGTATTCTTCCTCCAAATCTTCAGTGATGTCTTCTATTTCAATAAGTTCAATGCTTCCTTGGTGTACAAGCACTGGCCCTTCTCCAGGGACAAGATGAATAGAAGAATTAGTCTGATCAGTGAGTTGAATAGACATGGAGGAAGGGAGCTGCTGCATAATATCTGGTCCAGGTAAATCCCATCCAGGATTAATATCAACATTGTCATTGCCAGCCTGGCCTTCTGCATTCCAATCACCCCAGCCTTGGTCCATTGGAGGAGCCCAGTGATCCTGTGGTGGAACAGGACCAACAAAAAATTGAGGATGAGGGTTACCATTTTCTGGCTCAGGAGATTCATCAGGTGGCAGGACATCCTCTGGTTCACTAGTCAGAATGTATATTGGAACTGTCCATGAAACAACTGTTCCTCCATATCTCTGAGTTTCCCTAATAACCAAAGATTTAGGCACGTCTCTAGTTCCTCCATATGCAACTCTAATCAGAGTACGGGCAGGGGTAGGATCTTCCCTAATCCATCCCCTCATCTTACCAAACTTGGCGACAGAGTCCCGCAAGAACTCCTCATTGCGGTAGTCCATAGGCAAGTTGAGCATCATTAACCAACTAAGACGAGTATAAACAGTTGATCTGAAGTTTTCTCCCTCATCATGCCTAACAAAGGTCACAGTACGGCCATTCCCAAGCTGGTGAGCAGGCTGACTAACTAACAGATCTCTGACAATACTATCTCGCATGCGGTACAGGCCCAAACCAACAGCGCTCTCCGCAAAGTTCACTACTTCCAAATGCAGATTTCCTTCAATGTGATCGTGTACCTGATTGAGGACTTCATCAATCTCTGCTCCCTCTGGCCGCGGAAGAACTTGAGCAATGGCCCAAGACTCGTGGCGGCGAGGTGGTGGAGTCGCAGCAGTGACGTACATGCGCGCCGGCCTCTCATCGGCACCCCAAGATTGGAGGACCTGGAACCCCGCCGGCGTGAATCGATGAGGATCCACCGGGAAGTTCGCCATCGCCTCGTCGCAGGAAGGTGAAGCAACAGAGTAGGGGCAGAGAGCTTGTTTGGAATGAACAGTAAGAGGCGGAGCGTCCGACGGGTTAAGCACAGGAATAATTGCCTTCTGTCCATCGTCGCGCGCAACGAGGTTGCCAGTTTTGGACAAAATTTTGGCTACCCATCGCATTGATGGCGGTTTTTTCCAACAATCTTTTTTCTTGTGTCCATATCGGTAACACGATTTGCAGCGAATTTTCCCCACACATTCCTTTGTACTGTGGGAAAAACTGAGGCAACGCTGGCAGGTCCAGACACTATCCGCCATATCGTCGATCATTGATTGAAAAGCATCATCTTGGGCTGGGCTAGAAGGGACAGAATCAATTGGGCCCGACAAACCCGGACTATCCAAACTTGTATTGACAAAATCAGGATCCTCCCGCTCATTACGTTGGTCGACTGACTGAACCCTTAGAGGAGTCGACATGCTGCCGAACTGAATTTCCAGAGGAGGTGGCGTCAGTGATTCAGCAAAAACCACCTTAGACTTATTCCCCAGCTGTGTGCATACATAACCTGCCTCAACAAGATCTTCCTTTAACAACTGATCAGCAGGATACTCATAGCCTGGACATGCAGGATACTCTAGAATAGCAGCAAAAGATAAACATCTCTGCACACCAGAAGCATTTTTCTTTAAAGCTGAAACAGATGGCCTCTGTTTAAGAACCCTGAGAGCATGATCAGTACGCTTTTTATTTGGGCTAACCAGTGTCCATTCTTCAGCACACTCTTTCTGCCATAACTTGAATTCATATTTCCAAGAGGGTCCACCATTACCCCAAAGGTGAAAGAAACATTTGAAAGCAGGGCAGGCAAAAGATTTAAGAGAATAAATCAAGAACCCTATATGCTTAGAGGCCACAGAGAATCTGTAAACCCTATCTCCAAGATGTATAACATGCAGCTCATGACATAGACCTCCAATGCAGGATTTTAGAGCTAAACCAACAGAGAACTCATCCAGTTTAAATTTGGCACGTCCAAAAGAGACCACCATAATAAAATGATTAGCCTTGCCTAAAGGATGAACAGTAGATCTAAACCTACGCATGACATCCAACTGAAAACCAGATCCAAATGAAAAGTCCATTCCCAGATCCACTGCATCATGCATAGAGAGGCTATAGGGTTCATCACTCAACTTGTCTGGCGCTTGAAGACGTACCTTAGGGGCAGAAATGCATTGAGATAGCATTGCCGTGTGAGAGGGGAACCTCACATTTGATCCAATCAGAAGGGAGTCCCCATTTTCAAGAGATCTACCAACAAGGCACTCACCTTTGGCATTTAACAGAACAATCCGATCCTGATCTGACCAGAAATGAATCATACCATCATAGGAGTTGAGACGGTGACGATCTTGATCCTTAGCCGTGGAATACTTGACCTTCCAAACGCCATCAGGAGCCGCCATGAAGTGTAGATCACACCAAGAATTAGGGATCAAAAGAGAGAGGGAAGGACGCCGGAGAGAATGTATGGAGTGAAACTTGTGAATCACCAGAGATCAGTGAGATCGCCGGAGAAGAAGGTGTTTAGGGTTTGGGGACGTGGGTGGGAGGGAGAGCCATCCAATAGATCATGATTAAGTTCTTGCACCATGTAGTTTAAACCTATTAGTGGAGAACTACCGTAGAGCTTGTTGAAATTGGATTGCATGATTGGTCTCTCTAAGGTCTAGATATTTTCTGGTAAAGGTGTTTGAACAACAAGGAAGACAGTGTAGAGTCTTATAATGCTTGCAATATGTTCTTATGTAAGTTTTGCTGTACCGGTTCATAGTTGTGTTGGCTTCAAACAACCTTGCTAGCCCAAAGCCTTGTACTGAGAGGGAATACTTCTCGTGCATCCAAAACCTTGAGCCAAAACCTATGCCATGTGTGTCCACCATAACTACCTACTATGTGGTATTTTCTGCCATTCCAAGTAAATACTTCATGTGCTACCTTTAAACAATTCAAAAGTTATTATCTCTTATTTGTGTCAATGTTTTATAGCTCATGAGGAAGTATGTGGTGTTTTATCTTTTAATCTTGTTGGGCAGACTTTCACCAATGGACTAGTGGCTTCATCCGCTTATCCAATAATTTTGCAAAAAGAGCTGGCAACGGGGTTCCCAGTCCCAATTAATTAACTTTCATTAATAATTCTCTTCACATGTTTTGCCCTCGATTCATCAGTAAGCAACTTAATTTTGCAAATAGACACTCCTCCATGGTATGTGAAATGTTGGAAGGCACCCGAGGATTCGGTTAGCCATGGCTTGAGAAAGCAAAGGTTGGGAGGAGTGTCATCTCTAAATAAAACTAAAATAAATAGACACTCCTTCATGGTATGTGAATGATTGGAAGGCACCCGAGGATTCGGTTAGCCATGGCTTGTGAAAGAAAAAGGTTGGAAGGAGTGTCACCCAAAAATAAAAATAAACTAAACTAAAGTACATGTGTAAACAAAAGAGAAGAGGGATGATCTACCATGCTGGTAGAGATAACGTCCTTCATGGGAGCCGCTCTTTGAAAGTCTGTTTGGCAAGGGGGTTAGAGTGCCCACTACCATTCGTTGACAACAACAAACACCTCTCAAAACTTTACTTTTATGCTCTCTATATGATTTCAAAACTTAAAAAGCTCTAGCACATGATTTAATCCCTTCTTTCCTCTGCGAAGGGCCATTCTTTTACTTTATGTTGAGTCAGTTTACCTACTTCCTTCCATCTTAGAAGCAAACACTTGTGTCAACTGTGCATTGATTCTTACATACTTGCTTATTTGCACTTATTATATTACTTTGTGTTGACAATTATCCATGAGATATGCATGTTGAAAGTTGAAAGAAACTGCTGAAACTTATATCTTCCTTTGTGTTGCTTCGATGCCTTTACTTTGAATTTATTGCTTTATGAGTTAACTCCTATGCAAGTCTTATTGATGCTTGTCTTGAAAGTACTATTCATGAAAAGTCTTTGCTATATGATTCAGTTGTTTAATCATTGTCTTTACCATTGCTTTGAATCACTTCATTCATCTCATATGCTTTACAATAGTATGATCAAGATTATGTAAGTAGCATGTCACTTCAGAAATTATTCTTTTTATCGTTTACCTACTGGAGGGCGAGTAGGAACTAAGCTTGGGGATGCTTGATACGTCTCAAACGTATCTATAATTTCTTATGTTCCATGCTACTTTTATGATGATACTCAAATGCTTTATACACACTTTACATCATTTATACGCATTTTCCGGCACTAACCTATTAACGAGATGCCGAAGAGCCAGTTGTTGTTTTCTGCTGTTTTTGGTTTCAGAAATCCTACAAAGGAAATATTCTCGGAATCGGACGAAATCAACGCCCAGGGTCCTATTTTCCACGGAAGGTTCCAGAGCACCAAAGAGGGACCAGAGGGGAGCCCAGGGGGCCCCACCCCACATGGCGGCGCGGCCAAGGGGGGGCGCCCCCTATTGTGTGGGTCCCCAGGACTCCTCCGAGGCTGCCCTTCCGCCTACTTAAAGCCTCCGTCGCGAAACCCTAAAAAGATAAGCCACGATACGGAAAACCTTCCAGAGCCGCCGCCATCGCGAAACTCCAATTCGGGGGACAGAAGTCTCTGTTCCGGCACGCCGCCGGGACAGGGAAGTGCCCCCGGAAGCCATCCCCACCGCCATCTTCATCGCCGCTGCTGACTCCCATGATGAGGAGGGAGTAGTTCTCCCCCGAGGCTGAGGGCTCTACCGGTAGCTATGTGGTTCATCTCTCTCTCCCATGGTGTGATCTTTATGTGATCATGAGCATTGTATCACTATTAATCTATGTGCTACTCTAGTGATGTTATTAAAGTAGCCTATTCCTCCTCCATGATGTAAAGTTGACAGTGTGTTCATCATGTAGTACTTGGCGTAGGTTATGATTGTAATCTCTTGTAGATTATGAAGTTAACTATTACTATGATAGTATTGATGCGATCTATTCCCCCTTTCATAGCTATTGTTGACGAGTGTGTATGCTATGTTAGTACTCGGTCTAAATTGCAACGGTCTATTATGCACTCTAGAGGTTACTTTAATATGAACTCCGGATGTTGTGGAGCTTGTTTACTCCGGCTTGAGGTGTGCTTTTGTAGCCCTACACAATGAATGGTGTTTGTTATCCAACAAGAGAGTGTAGAAAGTAGCATTTATTTATTCAGTTATGTGATCAATGTTGAGAGTGTCCACTAGTGAAAGTATGATCCCTAGGCCTTGTTTCTAAGCATTGAAACACCGTTTCCAACAAGTTCCGTTACATGTTTGCTTGCTGCCGTCTTTATTTCAGATTGCTATTGCTACTTACAATCATCCATATTACTTGTATTTTACTATCTCTTCGCCGAACTAGTACACCTATACATCTGACAAGTGTATTAGGTGTGTTGGGGACACAAGAGACTTCTTGTATCGTAATTGCAGGGTTGCTTGAGAGGGATATCTTTGACCTCTACCTCCCTGAGTTCGATATAACCTTGGGTGATTCACTTAAGGGAAACTTGCTGCTGTTCTACAAACCTCTGCTCTTGGAGGCCCAACATTGTCTACAGGAATAGAAGCGTGCGTAGACATCAAGATATTTTCTGGCGCCGTTGCCGGGGAGGTAAGGTAAAAGGTATTCACATCCTCCGACTACTAAGCTATTTTCTAGCACTGTTGCCGGTGTGTGAGTGCTCGAAGCTATTTCCTTTAGATCCTGCAATTGCATCTTTTTGTTTCCTATTTTTATTGTTCACTAGTTAGGCGTAATGGAAAACAACAGTGAGCTTTTTAATCTATTTCCTGAAATAAGACATGAATTGTGTGATGCGAAAATTAAAAAACCTATGGAACCTTATTTGCATGCTAGTAGCAATGTTATTAGTATGAACACAATCACTGCTAATGCTATGGAGAAGTCTAAGCTTCGGTCTGATCATCATCATCGTCGTCATCATCATCGTCGTTGTCATCATCAGTATCGGGGGCTTGAAGATCTTTCCTGATGCCAAAATGTTTTAGATCGTATCTTGCTTTCGGTCCATCCTTGGACTTTTCTGAGTTGCAAAGAGTGCAAAGCAGACTCTCGGTAACGTTCTTCGTAATGTGCATGACATCGAGGCTGTGGGGCGTGTAGAGGACCTTCAGTACTCCAAGTCGTGGAAAACAGACCTCGCTTTCCATACACCGAGCAGCGGCTCTGGCTTCGGTCGCTTCTTTCCCGGCGCTGGGCACTCCTTCCAATTTTTCAGAAGATCGTCGATTTCTGCGCCGCTCCTCGGGCGCGGGGGTCCATCGGGCTCATCTTTACCATTGAACAGATCACCGCATTTTCTCCACGGGTAATCCAAGCGAAGCCACCTTCGAGCACCTAGGTACACGTTTTTCGAGGACCCGGGATCCCTTGGTAGCTGTAGATGCGGGGTCTCATCCATGCACTTCACACAACCGCAGAATCCGTGGCCGACCTGGGCAGATACATATGCGTAACCAGGATAGTCCGTGACCGTCGTGATCAACGCGGCTCTCATATCGAAATAAGTTCTAGTGTAGGCGTCCCACGTACGGGGTGGCGTCTTCCACAACGTGTCTAACTCCTCTTTCAGCAGCCCGAGATACAAATGTTTATCGACACTTGGTTGTTTCGGCCCCTGAATGAGAATACTCAGGTGTATGTACCTTTTCTTGGTGCACAGCCACAGGGGTAGGTTGTAAGGCCATACAAACACAGGCCAGGTACTATGCGTGCTACTCTGGTTGCCGAACGGATTGAGTCCATCGGTGCTCATAGCCAGCCTAATGTTCATTGCGTCTCCCCTGAACCTAGGGAAGGCGATGTTCAATGCTTCCCACTGGCCTGCGTCTGAAGGGTGTGTCAGCATATAGCCCATCTCCGGATCTTCTTCGGGCTTCTCCCTTTCCGTGTGCCATTGCATGAGCTTTTCTTCCTTAGGGTCCACGAAATACCGCTTCAGACGGGGAGTGATAGGAAAGTACTATACCACTTTTCGAGGTACCTTCTTGTTCCCAATCTTGTACCATTCGTGGCCGCACACCGGACATGTGGTTCTGTCCTTGTACTTGCCCCGATAAATCACGCAATCAGTGATGCGGGCGTGGTATTTTTCATGTGGTAGGTCAAGACGGCACACGACTTTCTTGGCCTCCTCGATACTATTTGGCAATGTATTCCCCTCCGGGAGACGATCGTGCCAGAATTTCAAGTTCTTGCTGAAGCTGGAATCGGTCCACTTGTTCTGCGTCTTCATCTGCAGATAATCAAGCGCTACATGCAAGCGCGTATCCTACGGACGACACCCAGGAAAGATCGGAGTCATCCCATCTTTCTCCATTTGCGATAGCTTGGCTCTCTCTCTGGCTGCAGCTCTGTCGTTGCTCGTCTCCTGGAGAAGCAGATCTTGAACATGAGAGTCCCGCAAGGCCTATTGTTCTGAATCATGTCCTCCTTCGCGTCTGTCTTGTATCTAGAGATTCGAGCGGAACTCATCGAAAGGACCATGCTTGCCTGCCAATGGTATACATAGAACAGGAAATTAGAACCGGAACACATGCACACACATGCATGGGCCGTACCTCTCCTAAAGGTATACATGGAGCGGAAAAATTCGGCATGACTTCTCCTAAAGGTAGGACGTATGGGTAGTGCAAAACTTTGCCGAAACGGAAATGAATCAACGTTTCGGCAAACATCGATGCACCACACCGGCACACACACAAGCGCTTCACCTTCAACAAGCATCCATACACACCGACGGCCACACAAGATCGACATGCATATGCATGTCCCCTCCAACTACTCACCTTGTAGATTCGATACCGAGACGAGACCGCGATCGATGAGTTGGAGAGGAGGGGAGAGTATGGAGAGCCTTCTCCTCAACACCAATTATGTATCAACCAAAGCAAGTGCAATAAGTACCCAAGCAAGTGAAAAGTATGGCCAAAATGGGATGAGAGAGAAGGGGGGACGAGCTAGATGGAGGAGGAAGAAGAATGGCTTGGGTAGTGTGGTAGTTGGGAAGTGGGAAGTTGGCACTTTTGTAGATCTGGTTCGCTAATTCTGTGGCGCACTAGACACAGTGGGCCACAGAATATCTTATTTCTGTGGCGCACCGAGATCAGTGCACCACAAAATTAGCGAAACCAATGATTGGGGGTGGCAGGATGTGGGCCCCACCTTATTTTTGTGGTGCATGGATCTGCTGACGCACCATACCAGGTGCGTCACAGAAACTGTTTCTGTGGCGCATATGTAGCTAGTGCGTCACAAAAATAAGATCTCATCTATAAGGCTTTTCGTACTAGTGTAAGGTCAATGCGAATGCATCTAGTTTTGGCTGGATGGTGGGCCGACTTAGACGAAAAAGAGCAAAGAAGAATCTAAAAGCTACGTCAAGTAAAACCAAATATGGTTGGGCTTATGTCTATAAGCCAATGAAATAAGCAAGATCAAGCAAAGAAGCAAGATCAAGCAAAGAGAAGGTGAAATTGACTTCAACACGGAAGTAAGACAACACTTGGAAATGAAGTCGTACGGACAGTTGACGTCTTATGTAGCCGGAATAATTTATCTTTGTTTTAGATGTACATACGGTTTAGTTACTGTCTTTGTAACATGTACATCAGACTCAAACTTGTACGAGAAGTTCAATCTCCTTATATACGTGAGAAATGATGGACGATTGAAGTTAAGTAAACAATTAATAAACATCAATACATCTACTTTTTTACATTCCTGCTTGTTTCTCGGTGAATTTGCACGTATTTTGTCAGTGAATCGACAACCGAACCAAAGGCGGTCAAACCTTCGGCCATAGTTGCCAGAACCTCTAGTGGGTCCCCCCCCCCCCCGACGAATTGGACCTTCGTTTCTAAAAGCGTCAGTTAGTTGTCTTGTGTATCTCGCTGATAGTGGGCCTCCTACAAGGTGAGTCTCGGAGTATCTCCCTCGGCGTGGCATGTACACAAGGACGTGTTCGGGTGACGCATTTCCAATACAACAAAAGGAATTACATAAGAATCTTGAAATGTCATATTTTTAGGAAAAAAAACACGCTCGCTTCATTTTTAGGATTTGAAATTGTCGTTGTCTATTCGACGATACCCCGGAGGAAGGATCCTCATGGAGGGGGGAAGAAGTATGGGCCAATGGGCGGAGAGCTTTCGGGACCGTGGTACGCGATTTACCCAGTTTCGGAACACCTGCTCGAGGACAGGGCCTACTGCTGCTTGTCTGGATTATCTGGGCGCTTTCTCGTTGTTACAAGGAGTTGTGGTTGTGCCTCTAGGGCTCCCGGGATCCGGCTCATAAAAGAACTAGGATCTAGGGTTTCTACAGCGAGTCCTAGCTGGAATATAATCTTGTCTAACTACGGAACATTACATTGCCGTGCACATCAAGGATCCACCTACTTCCTAATATGTCGTACCGGATCCGGCTACCTCTGATGGGCCAAGCCGGATCCGACTCCAGGCGTAGGTCGGTTGGGATCCAGCTCCTTGTTCCTAGGCTGGACTTTCTCCATCCTGATCAACAACAAATGGGCCGCCCGATGGGCCGTATGCCACCAGCAACGTCTGTGGGTCACCCGGGCTTGCCGGATCTTGCAACTATCGATGGTACACCCATGAAGTATACCCACAATAGTAGCCCCAAGAGTTCTCCGAGGTTCTCCGGCAAACTTCTCGGAAACTTGAGAAATCTTGAAGAACTCGGACTTCATGAAAGTCCTTTCCAGCTTATATGCCGGAAAGTCCTTCATCTCGCGGGACTTCATCCATCGACCAAATTTTCACAATTGTTCTCTGGATTACTTCCCTGCAGAGATTTTGCTAAGTACTTGGAAACTTTCCCGGATCTTTGAAAAGATCAAATGGTTCCACCTATCTTGGCGCCAATTTTGGTTATTCCAATGGTAACTTGATCTTTGGCCGATTTTACTGCTAGGGTTTTGGACACGTGTCGCACTTCCAACGGCGCGATGCTTGCGTTCCTACCACACGATGCGGAGCACGAATCTCAATCCGAAGCTATAAATATCACCACCGCATGTTTAAACCTCCCATTCGCCCCCTCTCACGCTCTCTGCTCAGCGCCGCCTCCGAGCTCCCGTCTTCGCCGCGCCGGAATCTCGCCGGAGTTCCTTCGCCGCGCCGTGTTCTTCGTGTGTTCTTAGTTTCGGCGAGCCACAGCGCCGAACCTCGTTGCCGGCGACTCCGACCACCGCGTCGTCCGTTACCGGTGAGTACTCCGGCACTGAACTTTCCAACTGATTTCGTACGGATGATCAAATGTGGTTGTGTTTCCGGCTAGCTTTACTCAAGCTAACCTTTTCATGCAGATGTCTTCATCTCCGCCTCCTGCGCAGTCGGAGCCGATCGCGGTTGCGCCTCTCGCCTCAGCCCCTCCTCCTCTCGTCCCGGTCCGGCTGGGTCCTTCGCAAGGATCCGTCAAGACCATCAAGGGAACATCTACTGATCCAACAGAAATTGCCGGAACGGAGCGGATGGAAAAGAAGGTGGACGAACTAGCCGCCAAAAAAATCCAAGGCCTGGACTCGCGAAGGCGAAGTAAAGGGGCAATGGTGGCCCTGTTGTTTGGTGCCTGGACATGGTTGGACCATTCAAAACGGCAAGAGGAAACATGACTCATATCTTGGTCATGGTGGACAAATTTACCAAGTGGGTGGAAGTGAAAATCAATCCGGAAATGTGATGGGCACATAGCCGTGAAGTTTCTGAACGACATCGTCCTCCGGTATCGTTATCCGCACATCATAATCACTGACAATGGCACAAACTTCGCACAGGGAGAATTTTCATGGTTTTGCGAGGACAATAGGATCTGGCTTGACATTGCCTCGGTTGCACATCCGGAATCTAATGGACAAATGGAAAGAACAAACACACTGGTGTTGTCCGGTATAAAACCTCGGCTTATCGAGCCACTCGAAAAAACGCCAGGATGTTGGCTTGATGAATTACCATTTGTATTGTGGAGTGTAAGGACCACACCAAACCGATCAACCGGTTATACACCATTTTTCATGGTCTATGGAGCAGAAGCGGTCATACCAAACAACATCATCCATGACTCACGACGAGTCCAACTTTATAGCGAAGAAGAGGTCAAAGAGGCCCGAGAAAACGATGTCGACCTGCTCGAGGAACAAAGAGAGCTGGCATTGGCGAGATTAGCCATATACCAACAAAACCTCAGACGCTCTCATAGCCGGAAGGTAAATCCAAGGGTATTCCAAGAAGGAGACCTAGTGCTACGTCTAGTGCATCGCACTGAAGGACGGCACAAATTCTCACCTCCATGGGAGGGACCATTCATTGTGAGAAATGCTCTACAAAATGATGCCTACTACCTGATAGACACACATGATGCCAAGGAAGGAAGGACATGTCAGGAGAAGAAACCAAACGCCCATGGAACATAGCTCTACTTCACCCTTTCTGTTCCTGAGGATGTAATGTAAGGAGTTCATGTACCTTTCTAAGTGTTTTGCTATCAATAATATGCCGGCACCTCGAATGTATCTCGGGTACTGCCTTTACCGGAATCGCAAGCAATGTGTTTATTTTTTCTGTATGCCGGTTTGTTTGTTGGAAATTCTCTTTTCCGGTTTAGTAGTGTGTTCAACCTAAAGGTAAATCTTCGACTTAGCTGCTGTCCGCAACCCGGCTTCATGGCAAGTAAGACAAACCGGAAGGATTTGAGCACATGAAAACGATAAAGAAACCAAAAACAAACAATCCGGAAAAAGTTTAACTAACCCCGGTTATACCGGGTTTTTGTGAAAAAAATTCGAGTTTTTCTCTAAGTTCCAGAAAGTGTCTACTAGGCAAAAGAACTTTGGGCCTCATACGTCAAACACGCAAAAGAGGTAGACAAAGCCAAAGTAAAAGAACTAAGCATGCGTTGGATTGAACTCGGTAATGAATCCGGAGTTTTCACCACGCAAGTCAAAAAGAAAACAAACCGAAAGGTTTCCATCAAACCAAATTTATCGGTTTAGCATACCAAATTTAACAAAGTTCAAACATGTCAATCCTAGCAAACTAAGCAATTTAACGCAACAAAAGGACTTAGTAGTATATTACATCATGCCACCCGACATACCGGGGATTTCACGAATTGTTTTTAGTGAGACGGGACCAGAGTTTTTCATACATATTCCGGGGAGGAGCTCTCCGGAACTTGACCAGTGGTGGCGTGTTCGTCATTGGTAGCAGCGGTTTCTTCAGCTTCTTCTTCTTCGGCATCTTCAGCTTCATCTTCACTGAGCTCATACTCAAGATCGGCAGGAGCCGAAATAAAAGTGCTGGTGGGGGCATAGTGAGCAACGCGGTAAGCCCGGTCGCGGCGCTTGGCGGTCAGGACAGGATCTGTATCAGTTGGAGCATCACCACGCATGGTGGTGAGGATGTCCAGATCCAGCGACTCGTACCAAGAGCAGACGAACCGCATCGCAGTATCAGCCGCTTTCCGGATTCCAGAATCCGGTTGGCGAGGGAACCGACGTTGTCTGGAACGGGTTCTTCAGGCCAAAGGCACTTGAAGACCTTTATGGCGGCGTCCAGTAGCTGAGCAAGATGTCGATCGATGATCTTCATGTGCGTAATACGGGAAGAGAGAGCTGTCAGATAATCTTCTGTGGTCCAGGGGGCTGGCATCGGAAGCCGGAACCTCGACCCGGACTTTGGTGACGGCCGCTTTGGTACGTACCTAAGAATCCGGGAAGATTTCTGCGGAAAGATCAACGGGGGCCGGTGTAAGAATAAACCGATAAGAAAAGAAAGCTTATAAGCAAAGGCAAAATACATACTCCGAGCTTTGTCATCCAGGTCCTTGATGAGCTGGCCAACCGAGGCCTGGACCAGTGCAAGTTCATTGTTCCGCTCCTTCTCGAGATCCTGCAGCTTCCTCTCCTCCTCTAGCTCCTGGCGCAGTTGCTCCTTGGCCTCCTCCACCTCAGCTTTGCCGGCAGCGATGGCCTCCTTCAGCGCCCTAGCGTGCTGCAGTCTGGCCTCGACCAGTTGTTCGTTTAGATTGGCAGTTTTAGCTCACTAGGCCTGCAGATCGCGTTGGTGATGGAGGGACAGCTCTTCCTTTTAAGCTGAAATCCGGAATGAATGGAGTTAGCAAAATAAAATAACAAGGGAAAAATAAACCGACATATGCGGCTTGCCTTTGAGTGCAGCATCTTGACTGACAAGCTCGTCAAGAGAAGCTTTCGGAAGTGTGGTTGCGCAAAAGACGTCGTTTAGTAAAACTCTGCAGATGCAAAAAGGTGTGAAAGGAACAACTTTCCTCAAACGAACCTTGGCACTGGCTGTGGGTAAGTTGGAGCGCGGAAAATGCCTCGGTGAGGTCGCGATGCTCCCACAGCAGCTGCTCGAAGAGCTTCTTGCGTGAGTCCAACACTCCCTGCAAAAGTTAAAATAAACCGTGAGGGAAGCCGGATTATAGGGGTAGTTTCGCGCCAAGTGTAACATCCCAAATTTTAAAACAAAGAAGAAAATGAATTTCACTTATTTCAAATTTTGGAGCCAACAAAAACTTTATTTTAATAAATCAAGATGCATAGTGCTCATGCTTGTATGAGATGATCTTTGCCATGATTGTTGGTTTATTGTTTTGAAAATGACCTTAAACCCTAAACCCTACCCTTTTTCCCCAAAACCAAGGAGGATAAATTAAGAAGAAAATAAAAATAAAAGAGAAAGCATATGTAAGCATTATAGCCCTATTTGCAAATCTTGACCTTGGCCCTAGTTACTTTACCCCATAGTCTTGAACCATTGTTAGACCCCACTAAACCCTAAACCATGCCCATTTAAGTCAAAGAGGAATAAATAAGAAAAAGAGAACATGCAAATACCCTTACATATATGTGCCTATGGCTATTTTTGTAAAACTTTAACCTAGGCCTTTCTACCTTGTTTAGATGATTGTAAAACATTAATAAACCCTACCTAGTACTTAACAAATCAAATCCAAGGTGAAACAAAAGAAAATAAAAAGGAAATAAAAATGTCCATAGAGGCAAATGAGAGGAAATGGCCAAAAATATGAATTTGAGAATTTGACCCTAAGACTTGGTATGAATGGTTGGATCACCACCCTATACCATTTCAACCCTCCACCACATCAATGGGATCAAGAAAAATCAAATCAAAATGAAAAATAAATGAAATTCCCAACTCACCTGTGATGATGGTCACATATGACACTTTTAACATCTTACCCACTTGAGCCCTTGTATTAAGAGATTTTCAAACCAAACCCTCTCAACTCTTTACACCTCATCCAAGACCTCATCAAGATGAACAACTTTGGCGTTGACCACTTTGACCAGATCATTGATCATTGCTCAAATTAGTAAAGCCAAAATGCCACTTTGAAACAAATTCTAGATTCCCTCCAATTTTAGAATTTTCACAAACCACCTCCAAATTTCAAACCAAGACCACCATTAGATGCCAAATATTGTTTAGAACACATCTATGAAGAGTTTTGGTCAAAATTCAACTCACATGATACCTTTGCTTGTAATATATGTGAAGCACATAGAATAGAATTAGGGTACAACCACTCCCAACCACTATGTACCACCTCCTCTCTCTCTCTTGTGCTCATCTATAGTGTCTAGTACCTCTAACCACTCACCATGACATCACTTCATCTTGCCATGATCACCATCACACCCAACTATGCATAGTATACGACATATGTCACACACTTTTTGGGCTTTGGTCAAATGTGCACACTCTACCCCTCCCCAACCTTGCTCACTTTGTCAAACTTACCAGCCTCACCTCACACCAGCATGCCCTGCCCTCAGAGACCCAGAGAGAAGCACCAAAGATCCCAGAACATGCCATGCCGACCACCATGGTCACCACCTTGCCCAAACATGCTCCTCTCTTCCTCTCCCTCTCTGACCTTGTCAACAAGGACGACCTCACCTCCCTGACACCACTGGCGCGAGCCCTGGCCAAGGAGCGCACGCCAGCACCTGGAACTCGACGTGCCCAGACATGCCCAGACGTGCCATGCCACGCCAGAGCGCGCACGGTGAACGCCCTGGACACGCCAGTACGTCACCCGTTCCCATCGACTCCACCCACTACCTGCCCTCTCCTCTCTCCTACATGATCACCATGACCTCAGCAACCTCAGAGACACGCCCATTGGCTCGCCGGCGCGCTGTAGCCGACGCCCACGACGATGACCTCCGCCACGTTACTGAGAGGATGTGAGGATGATGACGACCGCTACAGACCACCTTTCTCTGCGCCGTCAAGTCCCCCGCACTCACCACGATGTCGCCTACTCTCCTGCATCAGCGCCCAACCCCCTCGACCACTGTATCACCGTCGACACCGATGACCTCACTCCCGCGCCTCGGACACCCCTGGATGCTATAAAAGGAGGCCACCCCGTGATGAACTACTCACACCATTCCACTCTCCTCTCTCTTCTGCCTCTCCTCGACCCTCTTCCCCTTCACATTGCCACCGGAGCCACCCCAATTCCTCGCCGGAGCCCCGCAGTACCACAGCAAAGGCGCCGTCGATTGCGGCCACCTCAAGTGCTGCTGCGACCACCGTCTGCCTCGCCGTCGTCTCTGCCGTCGATCGCCCGCCTCGCCAACCCCGCTAGACGCCGGTAAGCCCCTCATCGCGACCCCTCTGCCGCCGGTATGGTTTCGTCCCCGGCGATCTCTGTCGAGGAAGGTGATGATCCTCGGCCGTCCGATCTGTTTTTCATCCAATGGCTCACACGCGCGCGTACCGCTTCGCTATTTAAAACCCGCTGACAGGTGGGGTCCACTTTCAGTTGGCCTGCTGCGCGCGCAGCGAAGCTGGGCCGGCCCAATTAGTTTCCCGCGCGTCCATTTCATTTGAATTCGTTAAAATCAATTTCACCCAAATTTGAATATTGATGCTTTGCTAAAAATTGAATAACTTCAAATCTACTGAACCAAATTTGACAATTTTTTTTTGGAAAGCTTATGAAAAGCTCTATCCAACCACACTGGATTCAAATCAATATCTGTGGTAGAATTTGAATAGTAAAAATAACAAGTCAGAAGGTTTTCCAACTTCAAATAAATTTATAAAATCAACCCTATTGAATTTTAAGATGAATCCAATCGCTATAATTCACATTTCAAATACCCTAATCTATACCTAATAATAAAGAAAATAAGACTTCTTGTTGGTCCGTTTTTTTCTACCCTTATTTTTTGTCGAAATTACAAAGGCTGCCACCGGTTAGTCAAATAACGTTTCGATTTTGTTCTTTTGGTTCGAGTCCGGCCTCGTGCTTTCAACCACCCCGTCTATGGGCAAGAGACAGGGGCACGGTGTGGATGACAGTCGAGGTCGCAGGTGGATCTACGAAGGGCCGGCTTCGGTCGGAGAAGGACGAGAGGCCAACTCGAGGGCTCGGTGCTACCTACCGACCGCCGGCTAGAGGTGGAAGAAGACAAATCCAGGACCGAGACCGCTGGAGCTGTGGGATCGGCAAGATGTTAATCGATCCCAAAAGTCGAGATCGAGGCCGCTGAATGTGAGACTTCCGGCGGACAAATCCTAGATCGGCGAGGGTTTCCCCAGCGATGACGTTCATTGATTGCTTTATGCCCCCTTAATTTTTCTGCTGTGCCTCCGATGTGGTGGAGATTAGAGCATTGTGGACCTGATAAAGAGATACCGCTGAGCAAGAAATCAACACATAGTGAGCATCAACGCCGGCCTCCTCCCCGTACAGGATCTGGCCCTCCCAACATCGAGCTCTTCCACAGCCTGTCCGTCCGATCAAGGGGAGTTCCAGCGCTCTGGTGCTTGACGCCCGTTCTCTGTTAGATCCGCTGGAACATTTGGCATAGAAGAAGAGAAGCAGAGTAGGAGTAGGGGAGGGGGCCTGAGCGAGCAGCAGCTGCGTGGGACGGGCAAAGTCGACAGAAGCAGCAGGTGGCTAGGGACGCGAGGGCTATTTCTGCCGGAGCCATCCTTTTGGGCTGAGTCGTGCTTGCGGTCTACAAAAGCTGATTAGTTTCCCCTTAATTTGTTTTCTGATTCAGGTGCCCAAGTACTACTGTTGATCCCATCAGAATATAGGTAACGAAATTAACTAATGAGATTTGATTACGCTGCTCTATTGTAGGTCACGAAATTCACCTGAGGTAGAGATGAGCGCCGAGGGAAAAGCTCGTGTGTTGATTTGTCTGGAGTGAGCGTTCAGAACAAAGCACGCCCTTCTGCGATGGACTAACATACTACTATACTTTGCGTACATCGACCTATATGCATGCTTCCAAAGCTTTTCCTATTCTTATACCAGTTGCACAAATATTTTGTTCATGCTCACAGTTCTTGGATGTCATAATGCGTACACATTTCCTACATTTTAATGAATAAGGCCCTCTCGTTTTTCGCAATTTTTTAACAAAAATTACTTCAAATATATAAAAAATTATTGGTATAAAATTAGCATCGTTAGAAAGTGTTTTTCAATACGAATCCAATGATACTAAATATGTACAATATAATCAAGATTTTGTTGCTTAATTTGTTTGATCAAACTTCATTTTTAAATACGTGTGTGCCTTACATCGAAATAGAGATACTATTTGTGTCGATATGAAATATAATATAATTATGCTCTTCATGAAAAGTAGAAAACGTGACCACCACCAACAAGTTGACAAAGAGGAGAAGTATGAACACGGATTGTTTAAACTTACCGCCGGACTAGCCATCCCGATCCAATCTCCAAACTCTGAGAACCCAAAGAAAGTTTGGGGAAACTGAAGGACTATAAGATCACGACCTAGCCTTCTGTCTTCCGGCCTCAAGGACACGGAAAATAAAGATCCAGGGAATGAAATTGGACTCCACACCGGTGAACTCCAGCAATGGAGGAGAAGAAACCCTAGCCGCCCCGTCAGTCGCCTGACATGACGCTAAGTCAAAAAATGATTCGCTACGCTTGGATCGAAAAGTATGTTCTTGGATCGAAAATTATGTTGGAGATGCTACCACTAATAGTCTTAGAAGTTTCTCCATTCGGGTTGGTGGTCTATTGTAATAACCCCCTTAAATATTTTATAGAGCAAACCTAATAGCCAATGTATTGTACATGTGTCTACTCTATGATGATTTTAAGTGACATGGCATCGGGTATATAGCGAGTAGTGGGTTGCACTATTGTTCTTGTCTGATCCGACTGGCGCTGCCGCCAGCGGCATCGAGTTCGGACGGTGCTTTGTCGGTTTCAGGGACGGCTCTTCGTCGGGTTCTAGCACGGCCCTTCGACGAAGGCTTACATGACGCTTTGTGTAGTCGATCAAGAAGCAGCAGCCGACGTGCACATGAAGGACATGTCACAAGTTGCCAAGGACATAAATCAAGGATGATACTCTTCATGCCAGGGAACTTCCTTCGACAGGTCTATTCATGGAGGAGGGTGGAGATGGAAGATATCTTCTATTCCGCTTCCCGCAGCAACGCGCGGGCATTTTCCTATCCTAGTTGATTATAAAAAAATATGACATGGTTGCTTCATGAGATCATGGGCTAGAATCAAAAATTGGCTATGTAGTCAATACTAGCTCATTTAAATTATTTTCAAATCTAAGATTTTAAATCTATGAGGTGTAGCACCTCATTTAAATCATCTTCCCAAGTGTTATGAAGCAATGTGATGACCTTAGTTACATGATCTCATACTTGCTCACTTGAGGATCTTAAATCACACATTTATTTAAATTGCATAAGGTAATGAATCTCATTTAAACCATTGTCCCCAAATAGTAAATATGAAGTGTTGACCTTGGTCAACATCATCTCATACTTAGTATTTTAGGAAATTAAATCTTAACAAGGTTCAATGAGAGGAAACTATTTCTCCAAACTAAATAGAAACCCTAATCCATATTTCAGTGAGAGGAAATTATTTTTCCTAACACTAAGTAAGAAAACCCTACCATAATTTGGGGAGCAATGTTAAGTGATGATGCTAGATCATCTTGAGTGAGCCCTTAAGGCTAAACTAGTCTACTTAAGTATTGATTGGTGTTTGTATCCTCGTATTCGTTTATAGACGCTAGTACCGGAGATTACCAAGAAGAGGAGGCCTTCTACCAAGAGGGAGAAGAAGAGAACTTTGATGACTACCCCAATCAAGGCAAGCTAATATTCTTGCAAGATACCCAAAGGCAAAGCTCTACAAGAGCAAGGCACCATTACTTATTACTTTATGCTTAATAATCCTATCCCAAGTTCTTACCTTACAAGCTTTTGATTTTGTTTATCAAAGTTTACTTTTTGATTCATGATTCACTTGGTCTAGATATGGAGTAGTACAAGAGCATCACACTTAGCCTAGAGAGCTACAAGTTAATTAGTACCCCTCATGACTAGTTGCTAGTGCGAAACAAAAATTGTTTACTCTAGATGGGAACTTGTGAAATCAAATGACTTTGAGAACCTTGGAATGATGAGTCATTCTATTGAAAGATTTTGAAGGTGAATATGGCTTGTGAATAACTTGGTGAAATTTACCAAAAACTGATGGTTGGGTTTGGATGCGATACCATTCCAATTCTTAAGTATCCCTACAATACTTGAATCTGGGTAAGGCTTAACTGGAAGCTTATGTATTTTAGTATGGGTTCCCTCTGAACAAGCGTCATAGGGGTTATGCCGAGGCTACCTCCGTTGAAAGTAAAATGACGTGAAATGAGGTGAATGTCAGACCCAAGCCCTATGCAGTTCCCAGGATGACGGTTTGTCTTCACTGGAAGGCCAAGCTCATGGGGAGAGGTGCTTACACTAGGGTATGTAATGAAAGGTTAGGATTGGTAGTTCGCGCACTGAGTGTGACAAATCAGGGCCAGTTACCCCTGACGGACTATTGTATTTATTGTGGCACAAGTGTACAGCCTCTGCAGAGTTTAAACTATTCGAATAGCCGCGTCCGCGGTCATGGACAGTTGAAAAGGCCATACTGTTCCGAAATCAGAATTTTTCCAAAAATATGAATGGTGATTTGTGACTTGAGTTTGAAAGGTGAATTTGACTTTGAATCACAACAGAGTTGTGGGAATGACACTAATGTTCCCACTTGAGTTAAGTTAGGCAATCAAAGAGTCTTTGTTGGCTGATGAAATAAAACCGGCTTTATGCAAATGAACCTAGATCTTAGCACCCCCTTATCATAGTTGATAGTACTTACATTAGTATTAGTTTGCGAGTACTTTAAAGTACTCATGGCTTTGTCCCTGGCTATTCAAATGGCCAGACTATGAAGATGAGCCCCAGTACCAGGATGAAGGACAGCAGGACGTTTACGACAACTAGGACCACTCCTGACGTCAACAGTTGCATGTGGAACATATGGACCACAACCGCTACTTCGCTTCCGCTATGTGTTTTGTAATTGATCATTAGATCAAGTGTTGTAATGAGACTGGATCATGTGATCCTTTTCATGTAATGACTATTATGGTGTTGTAATGAATGATGACTCTATGATATTCAACTGTTATGTCTCGCAAAAACAATCTTCCTGGGATTGCGATGTATGGCATAATAGGCATCTGGACTTAAAAATCCGGGTGTTGACACCAAGTACTGCGTGCTTAACCTGAAACTCGGGGACTATGTATGCCGGTTTTTTGGCAAGTTTCGCGTTGAGTGCTGCGTGTTTAAACCTAAACTCGGGGACTATGTATGCCAGTTTTCGAGCAGTTTCGCGCTAAGTACTACGTGATTAACCCGAAACTCGGGGACTATGATGATATATCTACGAGATATAAATTGAAATATATTGGAATAAAAGTAATTTCGAATCCGGAAGAAGAACTTAGCAGGACATTGTTGTTTACATCATGCCACACGTTGTCAAACTCGCGCACACGGCGCTTAAGCCGGTGCATATGCTGCACAGTGCTCCGGCCGCCGCGGGTGTCCACCACAACCTGCTTATCCTTGCCCATGTCGAGGGTAGCTTCAGTAATGTCCGAGGTGTTCCATTCATCGACATACTTTTGAAGCGCGCCCAAGTTATCGGCGCCACGGTTCAACTCGATGATCCGGCCTAGTTGGGCCGAGACCTTCTCGCTAGCGGCAATCGCAGCTCGCCCGACATGGAGTGTGAGGCTTTAGGAGCTGGCGGGCTGATTCACCACGGCCTGGATGTCGCCGGAAAGTTGCTCTGCGGTAACTGCAGCGCTCTTCTGGGAGGATAGCTTCTTAGGAGCAGGAGGAGGCTTCTTGGAAGGATCATGAGCTATATGCATAAAATTATTACTCTCCACATAAGCATAATCAATTTTAGTAGTTGTAGTGGGAGCGAATTCAACAAAGTAGCTATCATTATTATTCTCATCATCAAATATAGGAGGCATATTGTAATCATAATCAAATTTATCCTCCATAACAGGCGGCACCAAAAGACTACTATCATTATAATCATCATAAATAGGAGGCAAAGTATCATCAAAGTAAATTTTCTCCTCAATGCTTGGGGGACTAAAAAGATCATGCTCATCAAAGCGAGCTTCCCCAAGCTTAGAATTTTCCATATCATTAGCAACAATGGTGTTCAAAGTGTTCATACTAATATGTTCCATGGGTTTTTTAATTTTCGCATCAAACCGTCCATGTCTTAACTCAGGAAATAGAATAAAAAGCTCCATGTTGCTTTCCATTATGCCAAACTAGTGTAAAACAAGAAACAAAAAGATGCAATTGCAGGATCTAAAGGAAATAGCTTCGAGTACTTACAACGGCGCCGGAAAATAGCTTAGTAGCCGAGATCCGGAGTGTGAGTACCTTTTACCTTTCCTCCCCGACAACGGCGCTGAAAATAGCTTGATGTCTACTCACGCTTCTTTTCCTGTAGACGGTGTTGGGCCTCCAAGAGCGAGAGGTTTGTAGAACGGCAGCAAGTTTTCCCTTAAGTGGATCACCCAAGGTTTATCCAACTCGGGGAGGAAGAGGTCAAAGATATCCCTCTCAAGCAACCCTCGCAACCACAAAGCAAGAAGTCTCTTGTGTCCCCAACACACCTAATACACTTGTCGGTGTATAGGTGCACTAGTTCGGCGAAGAGATAGTGAAATACAGGTGGTATGAATGTATATGAGCAGTAGTAACGGCACCAGAAAATAGCTTGATGCTACAACTGGCGTGTGGTTGATGGTGGTAATATTGCAGGCAGTACGGATGCAGTAGAACAGTAAACAAGCGATGATTGCAGTATTTGGGAACAAGGCCTAGGGATCATACTTTCACTAGTGGACACTCTCAACATTGATCACATAACAGAATAAATAAATGCTATACTCTACACTCTCTTGTTGGATGATGAACACCACTAATTGTGTAGGATTACACGAACCCTCAATGCCGGAGTTAACAAGCTCCAAAATATTCGATATTCATGTTTAAATAACCTTAGAGTGCATGATAGATCAACACAACTATACCAAGTACTAACATAGCATGCACACCGTCACCGACAGACTATGAAAGGAGGAATAAATCGCATCAATACCATCATAGTAATAGTTAACTTCATAATCTACAAGAAATCACAATCATAGCATATACCAAGTACTTCATGATGCACACACTCGTCAACATTACATCATGGAGGAGGAATAGACTACTTTAATAACATCACTAGAGTAGCACATAGATGAATTGTGATACAAAACTCATATGAATCTCAATCATGTAAGGCAGCTCATGAGATCATTGTATTGAAGTACATAGGAGGGAGATTAACCACATAGCTACCGGTACAGCCCTTAGCCTCGATGGAGAACTACTCCCTCCTCATGGGAGACAGCAGCGTTGATGAAGATGGCGGTGGTGTCGATGGAGATGCCTTCCGGAGGCACTTCCCCGTCCCGGCAGGGTGCCGGAACAGAGACTCCTATCCCCCAGATCTTGGCTTCGCGATGGCGGCGGCTCTGGAAGGTTTCTCGTACCGTGGCTTTTCCGTATCGATGTTTTAGGTCAGGGGCCTTTATATAGGCGAAGAGGTGGAGTCGGAGGGCTGACGAGGCGACGACACAATAGGGGGGCGCCCCCCCTCTGGCCGCGCCAGGGTGGCGTGTGGGGCCCCCAGGGCTCCCCTCTGGAAGCTTCGTGCAATTCTAAGACTCTGGGCGTTGATTTCGTCCAATTCTGAGAATATTTTCTTACTAGGATTTCTGAAACCAAAAACAGCAGAAAACAGGAACTGGCTCTTCGGCATCTCGTCAATAGGTTAGTTCCGGAAAACGCATAAAATCATCATAAAGTGTGAACAAAACATGTAGGTATTGTCATAAAACAAGCATGGAACATAAAAAATTATCGATACGTCGGAGACGTATCAGCATCCCCAAGCTTAGTTCCTACTCGTCCTCGAGTAGGTAAACGATAACAAAGATAATTTCTGAAGTGACATGCTACCAACATGATTTTAATCATACCATTGTAAAGCATATGAGATGAATGCAGCGATTCGAAGCAATGGTAAAGACAATGATTAAATAACTGAATCATATATCAAAGACTTTTCATGAATAGTACTTTCGAGACAAGCATCGATAAGTCTTGCATAAGAGTTAACTCATAAAGCAATAAATTCATAGTAAAGGCATTGAAGCAACACAAAGGAAGATTAAGTTTCAGCGGTTGCTTTCAACTTGTAACATATATATCTCATGGATAGTTGTCAACATAAAGTAATATGATGAATGCAAATATGCAAGTATGTAAGAATCAATGCACAGTTAACACAAGTGTTTGCTTCTTGAGATGGGAGGAAATAGGTAAACTGACTCAACATAAAAGTAAAAGACTGGCCCTTCGAAGAGGGAAGCATTGATTGCTATATTTGTGCTAGAGCTTTTATTTTGAAAACATAGAGAGAGCATAAAAGTAAAGTTTTGAGAGGTGTTTGTTGTTGTCAACGAATGGTAATGGGCACTCTAACCCCCTTGCCAGACAAACTCTCGAAGAGCGGCTCCCATGAAACATTTTTATTTTTGGGTGGCACTCCTTCCAACCTTTACTTTCACAAACCATGGCTAACCGAATCCTCGGGTGCCTGCCAACAATCTCATACCATGAAGGAGTGCCTTTTTATTTTAATTTTATTTAGATGACACTCCTCCCCACCTTTGCTTTCTCAAGCCATGGCTAACCGAATCCTCGGGTGCCGTCCAACAATCAAATACCATGGAGGAGTGTCTATTCTTGTAAAATTATGAAGGTTAGTTAATTTGGGACTGGGAATCCCATTGCCAGCTCTTTTTGCAAAATTATTGGATAAGCGGATGAAGCCATTAGTCCATTGGTGAAAGTTGCCCAACAAGATTGAAAGATAAACACCACATACTTCCTCATGAGCTATAAAACATTGACACAAATAAGAGGTAATAACTTTTGAAGTGTTTAAAGATAGCACTCAAGCAATTTACTTTGGAATGGCAGGAAATACCATGTAGTAGGTAGGTATGGTGGACACAAATGGCATAGTTATTGGCTCAAGGATTTTGGATGCATGAGAAGTATTCCCTCTCAATACAAGGATTAGGCTAGCAAGGTTATTTGAAGCAAACACAAGTATGAACCAGTACAGCAAAACTCACATAAAAACATATTGCAAGCATTATAAGACTCTACACTGTCTTCCTTGTTGTTCAAACCCTTACTAGAAAATATCTAGACCTTGGAGAGACCAATCATGCAAACCAAATTTTAGCAAGCTCTATGTATTTCTTCACTAATAGGTGCAAAGTATATGATGCAAGAGCTTAATCATGAGCACAACAATTGCCAAGTATCACATTGTTCAAGACATTATACCAATTACCACATGTAGCATTTCCCGTTTCCAACCATATAACAATTAACGAAGCAGTTTCAACCTTCGCCATGAACATTAAAAGTAAAGCAAAGAACACATGTGTTCATATGAACCAGCGGAGCGTGTCTCTCTCCCACACAAGGATGCTAGGATTCAACTTTATTCAAACAAAACAAAAACAAAAACTAATAGACGCTCCAAGTAAAACACATAAGATGTGATGGAATAAAAATATAGTTTCACTAGAGAAGTGACCTGATAATTTTGTCGATGAAGAAGGGGATTCCTTGGGCATCCCCAAGCTTAGATGCTTGAGTCTTCTTGAAATATGCAGGGATGAACCACCGGGGTATCCCCAAGCTTAGAGCTTTCACTCTTCTTGATCATATTGTATCATCCTCCTCTCTTGACCCTTGAAAACTTCCTCCACACCAGAAGTGTTAAGAATGATTGTGTCACCTCTGAACATGTGAATTTTTGATTATGCACCAAAATCAAAACAAACTCATTAGATTGTTAGTGCATAATCAAAAATTCACATGTTCAGAGGTGACACAATCATTCTTAACACTTCTGGACATTGCTCAAAGCTACTGGAAGTCAATGGAACAAAGAAATCCATTCAACTCAGCAAAACCGGCAATGTGAAATAAAAGGCAGAATCTGTCAAAACAGAACCGTCCGTAAAGATGAATTTCTAAGAGGCACCAGACTTAATCAAATGAAAATGCTCAAATTGAATGAAAGTTGCGTACATATCTGAGGATCACTCACGTAAATTGGCAGAATTGTCTGAGTTACCTACAGAGAATTCAGCCCAGATTCGTGACAGCAAGAAATCTGCTTCTGCGCAAGTAATCCAAATCTAGTATGAACCTTGCTATCAAAGACTTTACTTGGCACAACAATGCAACAAAATTAAGATAAGGAGAGGTTGCTACAGTAGTAACAACTTCCAAGACACAAATATAAAACAAAAGTACTGTAGTAAAATAAACACATGGGTTATGTCCCAAGAAGTTCTTTCTTTATAGCCATTAAGATGGGCTCAGGAGTTTTAATGATGCACCCGCAAGAAATAGTAGTTGAAGCAAAAGAGAGCATCAAGAAGCAAATTCAAAACACATTTAAGTCTAACATGCTTCCTATGAAAAGGAATCTTGTAAATAAACAAGTTCATGAAGAGCAAAGTAACAAGCATAGGAAGGTAGAACAAGTGTAGCTTCAAAAATTCCAGCACATAGAGAGGTGTTTTAGTAACATGAAAATTTCTACACCATATTTTCCTCTCTCATAATAACTTTCAGTAGCATCATGAGCAAATTCAACAATATAACTATCAAATGAAACATTCTTATCATGAGCTATATGCATAAAATTATTACTCTCCACATAAGCATAATCAATTTTAGTAGTTGTAGTGGGAGCGAATTCAACAAAGTAGCTATCATTATTATTCTCATCATCAAATATAGGAGGCATATTGTAATCATAATCAAATTTATCCTCCATAACAGGCGGCACCAAAAGACTACTATCATTATAATCATCATAAATAGGAGGCAAAGTATCATCAAAGTAAATTTTCTCCTCAATGCTTGGGGGACTAAAAAGATCATGCTCATCAAAGCGAGCTTCCCCAAGCTTAGAATTTTCCATATCATTAGCAACAATGGTGTTCAAAGTGTTCATACTAATATGTTCCATGGGTTTTTTAATTTTCGCATCAAACCGTCCATGTCTTAACTCAGGAAATAGAATAAAAAGCTCCATGTTGCTTTCCATTATGCCAAACTAGTGTAAAACAAGAAACAAAAAGATGCAATTGCAGGATCTAAAGGAAATAGCTTCGAGTACTTACAACAGCGCCGGAAAATAGCTTAGTAGCCGAGATCCGGAGTGTGAGTACCTTTTACCTTTCCTCCCCGGCAACGGCGTGATGTCTACGTTCCCCTTCCTTTCCTGTAGACAGTGTTGGGCCTCCAAGAGCAGAGGTTTGTAGAACAGCAGCAAATTTTCCCTTAAGTGGATCACCCAAGGTTTATCGAACTCAGGGAGGAAGAGGTCAAAGATATCCCTCTCATGCAACCCCGCAACCACAAAGCAAGAAGTCTCTTGTGTCCCCAACACACCAAATAGGTGCACTAGTTCGGCGAAGAGATAGTGAAATACAGGTGGTATGAATATATATGAGCAAGTAGCAACGGTGCCGCGAAAATAGCTTGCTGGCGTGTAGTTGATGGTGGTAGTATTGCAGCAGTAGTAACACAGTGAAACAAGAAACAAGCAGTAGTAACGCAGCAGTATTTAGGAACAAGGCCTAGGGATTACACTTTCACTAGTGGACACTCTCAACATTGATCACATAACGTAACGTATAAATGCATACTCTACACTTTTGTTGGATGATGAACGCATTGCGTAGGATTACACGAACCATCGATGCCGGAGTTAACAAGCTCCACAATTTGTTCATATTTAAGTAACCTTATAGTGTAAGATAGATCAAAAGACTAAACCAAGTACTAACATAGCATGCACACTGTCACCTTCACGCATATGTAGGAGGAATAGATCACATCAATACTATCATAGCAATAGTTAACTTCATAATCTACAAGAGATCATGATCATAGCATAAACCAAGTACTAACACGGTGCACACACTCGTCACCTTTACACACGTGCGTGGAGGAATAGAACTACTTTAATAACTTTGCTAGAGTAGCACATAGATAAATTGTGATACAAACGCATATGAATCTCAATCATGTAAAGCAGCTCATGAGATTATTGTATTGAGGTACATGGGAGAGAGATGAACCACATAGCTACCGGTACAGCCCCGAGCCTTGATGGAGAACTACTCCCTCCTCATGGGAGCAGCAGCGGTGATGAAGATGGCGGTGGAGATGGCAGCGGTGTCGATGGAGAAGCCTTCCGGGGCACTTCCCCGCTCCGGCAGCGTGCCGGAACAGAGACTCCCTGTCCCCCAGATCTTGGCCTCGCGATGGCGGCGGCTCTGGAAGGTTTTTGTGGTTTTCGTCGAACGCATCAGGGTTTTCGCGACGGAGGCTTTATATAGGCGAAGAGGCGGCGCAGGAGGGTCGAAGGGCGACGACACCATAGGGCGGCGCGGCCGGGGCCCGGGCCGCGCCGGCCTATGGTCTGGGGGCCCGATGCCCCCCTCCGGTCCTTCCCGGTGTTCTGGATGCTTCCGGTGAAAATAGGAACTTGGGCGTTGATTTCGTCCGATTCCGAGAATATTTCGTTACTAGGATTTCTGAAACCAAAAACAGCGAAAAACGAGAACTGGCACTTCGGCATCTCGTCAATAGGTTAGTTCCGGAAAACGCATAAAAATGATATAAAGTGTGAACAAAACATGTTGGTATTGTCATAAAACAAGCATGGAACATCGGAAATTATAGATACGTTGGAGACGTATCAGCATCCCCAAGCTTAGTTCCTACTCGTCCTCGAGTAGGTAAACGATAAAAGATAATTTCGAGGTGACATGCTACCAACATAATCTTAATCATACCATTGTAAAGCATATGAGATGAATGCAGCGATTCGAAACAATGTAAATGCAATGAGTAAACAATTGAATCATATAGCAAAGACTTTTCATGAATAGTACTTTCAAGACAAGCATCAATAAGTCTTGCATAAGAGTTACTCATAAAGCAATAAATTCTTAGTAAAGGTATTGAAGCAACACAATGGAAGATTAAGTTTCAGCGGTTGCTTTCAACTTGTAACATATATATCTCAGGGATAGTTGTCAATGCAAAGCAATATAACAAGTGCAATAAGCAAGTATATAAGAATCAATGCACAGTTCACACAAATGTTTGCTTCTTGAGGTGGAGAGAGATAGGTGAACTGACTCAACAATAAAAGTAAAAGAATGGTCCTCTATAGAGGAAAAGCATCGATTGCTATATTTGTGCTAGAGCTTTGATTTTGAAAACATGAAACAATTTTGTCAACGGTAGTAATAAAGCATATGCATCATGTAAATTATATCTTATAAGTTGCAAGCCTCATGCATAGTATACTAATAGTGCCCGCACCTTGTCCTAATTAGCTTGGACTACCGGATCATCACAATGCACTGTTTGACCAAGTGTCACAAAGGGGTACCTCTATGCCGCCTGTACAAAGGTCTAAGGAGAAAGCTCGCATTGGATTTCTCGCTATTGATTATTCTTCAACTTAGACATCCATACCGGGACAACATAGACAACAGATAATGGACTCCTCTTTTATGCATAAGCATGTAACAACAATTAATAATTTTCTCATATGAGATTGAGGATATATGTCCAAAACTGAAACTTCCACCATGGATCATGGCTTTAGTTAGCGGCCCAATGTTCTTCTCTAACAATATGCATGCTTAACCATAAGGTGGTAGATCTCTCTTACTTCGTACAAGACGGACATGCATAGCAACTCACATGAAATTCAACAAAGAGTATTTGATGGCGTCCCCAGTGAACATGGTTATCGCACAACAAACAACTTAATAAGAGATAAAGTGCATAATTACATATTAAATACCACAATAGTTTTTAAGCTATTTGTCCCATGAGCTATATATTGCAAAGGTGATGATGGAATTTTAAAGGTAGCACTCAAGCAATTTACTTTGGAATGGCGGAAAATACCATGTAGTAGGTAGGTATGGTGGACACAAATGGCATAGTGGTTGGCTCAAGTATTTTGGATGCATGAGAAGTATTCCCTCTCGATACAAGGTTTAGGCTAGCAAAGCATATTTGAAACAAACACAAGGATGAACCGGTGCAGCAAAACTCACATAAAAGACATATTGAAAACATTATAAGACTCTACACCGTCTTCCTTGTTGTTCAAACTCAATACTAGAAATTATCTAGACCTTAGAGAGACCAAATATGCAAACCAAATTTTAGCAAGCTCTATGTATTTCTTCATTAATGGGTGCAAAGTATATGATGCAAGAGCTTAAACATGAGCACAACAATTGCCAAGTATCACATTACCCAAGACATTTATAGCAATTACTACATGTATCATTTTCCAATTTCAACCATATAACAATTTAACGAAGAGGAAACTTCGCCATGAATATTAAAAGCTAAGAACACATGTGTTCATACGAACCAGCGGAGCGTGTCTCTCTCCCACACAAGCATTTATTCAAACAAAAACAAAAATAGAAACAAACAAACAGACGCTCCAAGTAAAGCACATAAGATGTGATGGAATAAAAATATAGTTTCAGGGGAGGAACCTGATAATGTTGTCGATGAAGAAGGGGATGCCTTGGGCATCCCCAAGCTTAGACGCTTGAGTCTTCTCAGAATATGCAGGGGTGAACCACCGGGGCATCCCCAAGCTTAGAGCTTTCACTCTCCTTGATCATAGTATATCATCCTCCTCTCTTGATCCTTGAAAACTTCCTCCACACCAAACTCGAAACAACTCATTAGAGGGTTAGTGCACAATAAAAATTAACATATTCAGAGGTGACACAATAATTCTTAACACTTCTGGACATTGCATAAAGCTACTGGACATTAATGGATCAAAGAAATTCATCCAACATAGCAAAAGAGGCAATGCGAAATAAAAGGCAGAATCTGTCAAAACAGAACAGTTCGTATTGACGAATTTTAAAATGGCACCAGACTTGCTCAAATGAAAATGCTCAAATTGAATGAAAGTTGCGTACATATCTGAGGATCACTCACGTAAATTGGCTTAATTTTCTGAGCTACCTACAGGGAGGTAGACCCAGATTCGTGACAGCAAAGAAATCTGGAACTGCGCAGTAATCCAAATCTAGTACTTACTTTTCTATCAACGGCTTTACTTGGCACAACAAATCACAAAACTAAGATAAGGAGAGGTTGCTACAGTAGTAAACAACTTCCAAGACACAAAGTAAAAACAAAGTACTGTAGCAAATAACACATGGGTTATCTCCCAAGAAGTTCTTTCTTTATAGCCATTAAGATGGGCTCAGCAGTTTTAATGATGCACTCGCAAGAAATAGTATTTGAAGCAAAAGAGAGCATAAAGAGGCAAATTAGGAACACATTTAAGTCTAACATGCTTCCTATGCAAAGGAATCTTGTAAATAAACAAGTTCATGAAGAGCAAAGTAACAAGCATAGGAAGATAAAATAAGTGTAGCTTTAAAAATTTCAGCACGTAGAGAGGTGTTTTAGTAACATGAAAATTTCTACAACCATATTTTCCTCTCTCATAATAACTTTCAGTAGCAACATGAGCAAACTCAACAATATAACTATCACATAAAGCATTCTTATCATGAGTCTCATGCATAAAATAATTACTCTCCACATAGGCATAATCAATTTTTTTAGTTGTAGTGGGAGCAAATTCAACAAAGTAGCTATCATCATTATTCTCATCAAGTGTAGGAGGCATAGTATTATCATCATAAAAATTACTCTCCATAGTAGGCGGCACTAAAAGACCAATATCATTATAATCATCATAAATAGGAGGCAAAGTATCATCAAAGAAAATTTTCTCCTCAATGCTTGGGGGACTAAAAAGATCATGCTCATCAAAACCAGCTTCCCCAAGCTTAGAATTTTCCATATCATTAGCAACAATGGTATTCAAAGTGTTCATATTAATATGTTCCATGGGTTTTTTAATTTTCGGATCAAACCATCCATGTCTTAAATCAGGAAATAGAGTAAAAAGCTCATTGTTGTCCATTATGCCTTACTAGTGTAAACAAGAAACAAAAAGTTGCAATTGCAGGATCTAAAGGAAATAGCTTCGAGTACTTACAGCGCCGGGAAATAGCTTAGTAGCCGAGATCCAGAGTGTGAGTACCTTTTACCTTTCCTCCCCGGCAACGGCGCCGTAAAAATAGCTTGATGTCTACGTTCCCCTCCTTTCCTATAGACAGTGTTGGGCCTCCAAGAGCAGAGGTTTGTAGAACAACAGCAAGTTTTCCCTTAAGTGGATCACCCAAGGTTTATCGAACTCAGGGAGGAAGAGGTCAAAGATATCCCTCTCATGCAACCCTGCAACCACAAAGCAAAAAGTCTCTTGTGTCCCCAACACACCAAATAGGTGCACTAGTTCGGCGAAGAGATAGTGAAATACAGGTGGTATGAATATATATGAGCAGTAGCAACGGTGCCGTAAAATAGCTTGCTCGGCGTGTAGTTGATGGTGGTAGTATTGCAGCAGTAGTAACACAGCTGAAACAAGAAACAAGCAGTAGTAACGCAGCCAGTATTTAGGAACAAGGCCTAGGGATTACACTTTCACTAGTGGACACTCTCAACATTGATCACATAACTGTAACGTATAAATGCATACTCTACACTTTTGTTGGATGATGAACGCATTGCGTAGGATTACACGAACCCTCGATGCCGGAGTTAACAAGCTCCACAATTTGTTCATATTTAAGTAACCTTATAGTGTAAGATAGATCAAAAGACTAAACCAAGTACTAACATAGCATGCACACTGTCACCTTCACGCATATGTAGGAGGAATAGATCACATCAATACTATCATAGCAATAGTTAACTTCATAATCTACAAGAGATCATGATCATAGCATAAACCAAGTACTAACACGGTGCACACACTGTCACCTTTACACACGTGCAGGAGGAATAGAACTACTTTAATAACTTTGCTAGAGTAGCACATAGATAAATTGTGATACAAACTCATATGAATCTCAATCATGTAAAGCAGCTCATGAGATTATTATATTGAGGTACATGGGAGAGAGATGAACCACATAGCTGCCGGTACAGCCCCGAGCCTTGATGGAGAACTACTCCCTCCTCATGGGAGCAGCAGCGGTGATGAAGATGGCGGTGGAGATGGCAGCGGTGTCGATGGAGAAGCCTTCCGGGGGCACTTCCCCGCTCCGGCAGCGTGCCGGAACAGAGACTCCTGTCCCCCAGATCTTGGCCTCGCGATGGCGGCGGCTCTGGAAGGTTTCTGTGGTTTTCGTCGAACGCATCAGGGTTTTCGCGACGGAGGCTTTATATAGGCGAAGAGGCGGCGCAGGAGGGTCGAAGGGGCGACGACACCATAGGGCGGCGCGGCCAGGGCCTGGGCCGCGCCGGCCTATGGTCTGGGGGCCCAGTGCCCCCCCTCTGGTCCTTCCCGGGTGTTCTGGATGCTTCCGGTGAAAATAGGAACTTGGGCGTTGATTTCGTCCGATTCCGAGAATATTTCGTTACTAGGATTTCGAAACCAAAAACAGCAGAAAACGAGAACTGGCACTTCGGCATCTCGTCAATAGGTTAGTTCCGGAAAACGCATAAAAATGATATAAAGTGTGAACAAAACATGTTGGTATTGTCATAAAACAAGCATGGAACATCGGAAATTATAGATACGTTGGAGACGTATCACGGCGCGTAAAATAGCTTGATGTCTACTCACGCCTCTTTTCCTGTAGACAGTGTTGGGCCTCCAAGAGCAGAGGTTTGTAGAACAGCAGCAAGTTTTCCCTTAAGTGGATCACCCAAGGTTTACCGAACTCAGGGAGGAAGAGGTCAAAGATATCCCTCTCAAGCAACCCTGCAACCACAAAGCAAGAAGTCTCGTGTGTCCCCAACACACCTAATACACTTGTCAGGTGTATAGGTGCACTAGTTCGGCGAAGAGATAGTGAAATACAGGTGTATGAATGTATATGAGCAGTAGTAACGGCACCAGAAAATAGCTTGATGCTACAACTGGCGTGTGGTTGATGGTGGTAATATTGCGAGCAGACGGATGCAATGAGAACGAAGAAACAAGCGATGATTGCAGTATTTGGGAACAAGGCCTAGGGATCATACTTTCACTAGTGGACACTCTCAACATTGATCACATAACAGTAATAAATGAATGCTATACTCTACACTCTCTTGTTGGATGATGAACACCACTAATTGTGTAGGATTACACGAACCCTCAATGCCGGAGTTAACAAGCTCCACAATATTCGATATTCATGTTTAAATAACCTTAGAGTGCATGATAGATCAACACAACTATACCAAGTACTAACATAGCATGCACACCGTCACCGACAGACTATGAAAGGAGGAATAAATCGCATCAATACCATCATAGTAATAGTTAACTTCATAATCTACAAGAGATCACAATCATAGCATATACCAAGTACTTCATGATGCACACACTGTCAACATTACATCATGGAGGAGGAATAGACTACTTTAATAACATCACTAGAGTAGCACATAGATGAATTGTGATACAAAACTCATATGAATCTCAATCATGTAAGGCAGCTCATGAGATCATTGTATTGAAGTACATAGGAGAGAGATTAACCACATAGCTACCGGTACAGCCCTTAGCCTCGATGGAGAACTACTCCATCCTCATGGGAGACAACAGCGTTGATGAAGATGGCGGTGGTGTCGATGGAGATGCCTTCCGGGGGCACTTCCCCGTCCCGGCAGGGTGCCGGAACAGAGACTCCTGTCCCCCAGATCTTGGCTTCGCGATGGCGGCGGCTCTAGAAGTTTTCTCGTACCGTGGATTTTCCGTATCGATGTTTTAGGTCAGGGACCTTTATATAGGCGAAGAGGCGGAGTCGGAGGGCTAACGAGGCGACGACACAATAGGGGGGCGCCCCCCCTCTGGTCGCGCCAGGGTGGCATGTGGGGCCCCCAGGGCTCCCCTCTGGTGACTCTCGGGTGTTCTGGAAGCTTCGTGCAATTCTAAGACTCTGGGCATTGATTTCGTCCAATTCCGAGAATATTTCCTTACTAGGATTTCTGAAACCAAAAACAGCAGAAAACAGGAACTGGCTCTTCGGCATCTCGTCAATAGGTTAGTTCCGGAAAACGCATAAAATCATCATAAAGTGTGAACAAAACATGTAGGTATTGTCATAAAACAAGCATGGAACATAAGAAATTATCGATACGTCGGTGACGTATCAAAGCCCCACCCCCACTCTGCCGACATCTTTGTCTTGGAGATTTCCTTGGCCTTGGAAGCCACATCAGCTCTATAGACCCGGAAAGTAGTGATCCGCGTAGGATCAAACCGTCCGGTCATCTGGAAAATTTTATGGGCGCCGCGCTGCAGCGGGAGAACCCGGCGCGAGATAATGTGTGCACGATGCCATCTGCGTAGAGATCTAGATGTCCCTATTGAGCTTATTGATATACCAGATAGTCCGGTTGGTTTCATCATGACTGTCCTTGGGATTGAACTGCTAGTTAGTTCTAACCGGCTCGCCAGGGACATACGCCGGAAGGTTGATAAAGTCATAAGGGCCAGAATTCCTAATGTAGAAGAAAGTATGTTGCCACTTCCGGCAAGATTCTAAGCCGTAGAGCCTACAATAAGGGCACACCTAGCGGGGCGTAAGTATGCACACCCCGCACTGCACTATGGGTTTAGGGAGAGGAAGCTTTGGGTCCTGGATCGAATTGATCCGGAGGTTGGATAAGCGAGCGAAGGTTTCAATGGTAGGCAAGAGGCCCACGAATCCTTCCATAAAAGAAACAAAGGAAGAAAGGTAGAAAACGACGTGCCGGGGAGATGGTGGGGTTGAAGATGGTAGAAATCGAGAAAGCACCGGAAGAAATACGATGCCGGAAGGTCGAGACCGTGCTCAAAATGGGCGGTAAAGACCACCACTTTGCCTGGATTGGGCACAAGCTCGCGCTCATTGCCAGGAATCCGGCAGAATACCTCCTCCGGTATCCTCATGGACCCGTACAGCCAGTCTATCTCTTCTTGGCTCACATCGGAGCCCCTCCAGGAGCCGCGCGTGTAAGCCGTGAGGTTCAGGCCAGCTCCTTGATCGTGGCCGCTGGCTTCTTCTTCCAGCCCTTCGATCTCTTCTTCCGGACCGCCGGCTTCTTGGTCCACGGCATCCTCGTCCGATATCTCGAGCTCCTCGCTAACCCGGGAGCTACCGGAAAGCCCTAACTCCGATTCTTCGGATGCCATTAAACTAAGGTACCGGGGCGCTACCTAACAACAACTTTCAAAACTTCTACTCGTTCGCGAAGATCTAAAGACAAGAAAAGATGAAAGGGAAAATGCATAAGTAAATCTACCGGCCCGGTGATGAACACGAAGAACGCGGAGGAAGAAAAGGAGGATGGATCAAGGTGCACTGACCGTAGATGAGCGGCGTATGTTCCCCGCGACGGCGCCGCAGAAGTTCGCCGAAGGAGGTGGCTTCGGCAATGAGCGGTGGCGCGGGAGGTCGAAGGGCAGTTCTCAGCAGAGGTGGAAATGGCGAGAATGGGAGTGCGATGGGGACGACACTGAACCGTCGCCCATTATATAGGCGCGAGGCTTAGTGGGCCGGAAACCTCCCGACCCACGTCCCTTCGGCAGCTGGGCCTCCACGTGGCGCCGCGATACACGCGGGTTCTACCGCGGCCACACAGAGGGCCACAAGGATCGAATGCGGCACCATAAATGTGCGCGGGAGATGAGGGATTTGACCCCCGCTGACACTGCGGCATCAGTAACAGTGCACATGTCATTGACAGGCAACATTATCGAGATATTCTCGACTTCGTCGAGGAGAACTTAATGAGAAAGAAACCGTCGAAAAGAAGCCGGAAGGGCTTCGAGGAGTTCGGTTTATTGGTATGACACCAGTTAAGTATAAGTGGAAATCGGAATGATTAATCCGGTACGCTCGGAAAAGGAACCTGGCGTGGCCCGTCAGATGAATCAGCCGGGCCACACCAGCTTCGGGGACTAATGTTGGGGGGTGACCCCCGGTAGGTCAAGACTATGGCAAATATGCCATGATAAACCATTTGTATACCGGATTAAAGATCAATCCGGATTCTGAGATATAAGTAGGTACAGACCGGTATACCAGGAGGGGTATGCCAGAGTACGGGAAAGAGAGGAGATTGAGCTACAAAGGCAAAGAAGCCGGAGCTCACAGGTAAAGATACCGGAGATCCGGCATAGGCTCAACTGTAGCATGTCGGCATCCCGGTCAAAGATTCCCTCAAGGACTAAAGGACAAGATGAGCGAAGCACTTCAGCTTTAATCGAAGCCTTGACGCCAAAGCGAAAGATGACGTAAAAGAAGCCGGACGAGGTCATCAGCCCTCTGATTAAAGACAGAAGCGTTATCCCTGGAGCCAAAGTAGCTTTATAAAGTAGCTTAGGTCACCAAAGATACCCCTAAGGTTTCTTCCCCTGTAAACCTCCTCTCCACTATATAAGGAGAGGAGGGGCACTGATACGTCTCCGACGTATCGATAATTTCTTATGTTCCATGCCACATTATTGATGATATCTACATGTTTTATGCATACTTTATGTCATAATTATGCGTTTTCCGGAGCTAACCTATTGATGAGATGCCGAAGGGCCAGTTCCTGTTTTCTGCTGTTTTTGGTTTCAGAAATCCTAGTAAGGAAATATTCTCGGAATCGGACGAAATCAACGTCCAGCATCTTAGGATCACGCGGAGCTTCCAGAACACCCGAGAGAGGCCAGAGGGGGGCCACAGGCCCACCAGACCATAGGCCGGCGCGGCCTAGGGGTGGCCCGCGCCCCCCTGTGGTGACACCGCCTCGTTGACCCTCCGACGCCGCCTCTTCGCCTATTTAAGCCTCCTCGACCTAAAACCTCGATACGGAAGAGCCACGATACGGAAAACCTTCCAGAGACGCCGCCGCCGCCAATCCCATCTCGGGGGATTCAGGAGATCGCCTCCGGCACCCTGCCGGAGAGGGGATTCATCTCCCGGAGGACTCTATGCCGCCATGGTCGCCTCCGGAGTGATGTGTGAGTAGTCTACCCCTGGACGATGGGTCCATAGCAGTAGCTAGATGGTTGTCTTCTCCTCATTGTGCTTAATTGTCGGGTCTTGTGAGCTGCCGAATATGATCAAGATCATCTATCTGTAATTCTATATGTTGTGTTTGTTGGGATCCGATGAATAGAGAATACCATGTTATGTTGATTATCAATTTATATCTATGTGTTGTTTATGATCTTGCATGCTCTCCGTTATTAGTAGAGGCTCGGCCAAGTTTTTGCTAGTAACTCCAAGAGGGAGTATTTATGCTCGATAGTGGGTTCATGTCTCTCGTGAATCTGGGGAGTGACGAAACCTCTAAGGTTATGGATGTGCTGTTGCCACTAGGGATAAAACATTGATGCTATGTCCGAGGATGTAGTTATTGATTACATTACGTGCAATACTTAATGCAATTGTCTGTTGTTAGCAACTTAATACTGGAAGGGGTTCGGATGATAACCTGGAAGGTGGACTTTTTAGGCATAGATGCATGTCGGATAGCGGTCTATGTACTTTGTCGTAATGCCCAATTAAATCTCACTATACTCATCATAATATGTATGTGCATGGTCATGCCCTCTCTATTTGTCAATTGCCCAACCGTAATTTGTTCACCCAACATGTTGTTTATCTTATGGGAGAGACACCTCTAGTGAACCGTGGACCCCGGTCCAATTCTCTATACCGAAATACAATCTACTCGCAATACTTGTTCTACTGTTTTCTGCAAACAATCATCTTCCACACTATACATCTAATCCTTTGTTACAGCAAGCCGGTGAGATTGACAACCTCGCTGTTTCGTTGGGGCAAAGTACTTGGTTTGTGTTGTGCGGGTTCCACCTTGGCGCCGGAATCCCTGGTGTTGCGCCGCACTACATCTCGCCGCCATCAACCTTCAACGTGCTTCTTGACTCCTACTGGTTCGATAAACCTTGGTTCTTAGTGAGGGAAACTTGCCGCTATGCGCATCACACCTTCCTCTTGGGGTTCCCAACGGACGCGTGTCAAACGAAAAGACAATACGTCAACCACGCGCATCAAGCAAATTTTCTGGCGCCGTTGCCGAGGAGATCAAGACACGCTGCAAGGGGAGTCTCCACATCGCAATCTCTTTACTTTGTTTTTGTCTTGCTTAGTTTTATTTACTACTTTGTTTGCTGCACTAAATCAAAATACAAAAAAATTAGTTGCTAGTTTTACTTTATTTGCTATCTTGTTTGCTATATCAAAAACACAAAAAATTAGTTACTTGCATTTACTTTATCTAGTTTGCTTTATTTACTATCTTGCACTCTATATTAAAAATACAAAAAAATTAGTTACTTTTGTTACCATGTCTAGCTCTGCACCTGTTACTTCTTCGCCTGAAGAATTAGTCTTCACTTTTAAACAAGGGGATGAGGAGAGTTTTAAAGATGCTTGGTCTAGAATTTTTACTTCTTATCGTAAAACTGAACCTCAAATGACTCTAAGTTTGCTCCTTAGTAATTTTTATTTTGGTCTTATGATTCGCTATAGATATGCCTTGGATGCTTTAATGGGAGGAGATTTCCTTCATTGCAATGGGGATCAAGCTTTTAATGCCATAAAGAAGTTGGTTGCATTACATGATTCAGCCCTCACTAGCATTTATAATAGATTAAACAATCTCGAGATAAGTACATCTCGCTTGGAATGACAACTATCGCTATGTTCGTAACCGTCTTGAACAAGTTTTAGTAAACTCTGAACCTTCATTATGGGATCCTACTGTTAAAATTGTTATCGGTGATCAAACTCTTCATGCCAATTGTGATATTATGTCTAAATTTTGCCTTATACCTAGGAGTATTTATGAATCCTTGAAACTTTGGGGAGTAGATGAAGGAGGAGAAGAAATAACTCTTATTGATAACTCTATTATAATTCCTAAGGGAATAGCCGCAGGTGTGCATACAACCATTCTTGGAAGAACAATATCCATTGATTATCTTGTTATTGAATGTGTAGGAACAGGACAAATCACACTCGGAAGATCCCTGCTGAAACTATTGGGAGCAGTCATAGATATGGGAGAAGGCACCCTGAAATTCACCTCTACACCGGGGGAAGACATATATTCCCTAAATCAAAGAGAAAGAAAAAGAACAAGAAAGGTAAGGGTAAAGCCCAAGGTAATGTTGATACACCGTCTCTTGATAACACTTGATACACACTTTCTGCGCCTAGCTGAAAGGCGTTAAAGAAAAGCGCTTATGGGAGACAACCCATATTTTTACTACAGTACTTTATTTTATATTTGTGTCTTGGAAGTTGTTTACTACTGTAGCAACCTCTCCTTATCTTAGTTTAGTGTTTTGTTGTGCCAAGTAAAGTCGTTGATAGTAAAGTTCATACTAGATTTGGATTACTGCGCAGAATCAGATTTCTTTGCTGTCACGAATCTGGGAAAAATTCTCTGTAGGTAACTCAGAAAATTATGCCAATTTACGTGAGTGATCCTCAGATATCTACGCAACTTTCATTCAATTTGAGCATTTTCATTTGAGCAAGTCTGGTGCCTCAATAAAATTCGTCATTACGAACTGTTCTGTTTTTGACAGATTCTGCCTTTTATTTCGCATTGCCTGTTTTGATATGTTCGATGGATATTTCGATTCCATTGACTTTCAGTAGCTTTGTGCAATGTCCAGAAGTGTTAAGAATGATTATGTCACCTCTGAACATGTATATTTTGATTGTGCACTAACCCTCTAATGAGTTGTTTTGAGTTTGGTGTGGAGGAAGTTTTCAAGGATCAAGAGAGGGAGATGATACAACATGATCAAGGAGAGTGAAAGCTCTAAGCTTGGGGATGCCCCGGTGGTTCACCCCTGCGTATATCAAGAAGACTCAAGCGTCTAAGCTTGGGGATGCCCAAGGCATCCCCTTCTTCATCGACAACATTATCAGGTTCCTCCCCTGAAACTATATTTTTATTCCATCACATCTTATGTGCTTTGCTTGGAGCGTCGGTTTGTTTTTGTTTTTGTTTTGTTTGAATAAAATGGATCCTAGCATTCTTTGTGTGGGAGAGAGACACGCTCCGCTGTTGCATATGGACAAATATGTCCTTAGGCTTTACTCATAGTATTCATGGAAAAAGCTTCTTCTTCGTTAAATTGTTGTATGGTTCGAATTGGAAAATGCTACATGTAGTAATTTGCTAAAATGTCTTGGATAATGTGATACTTGGCAATTGTTGTGCTCATGTTTAAGCTCTTGCATCATATGCTTTGCACCCATTAATCAAGAAATACATAGAGCATGCTAAAATTTGGTTTGCATATTTGGTCTCTCTAAGGTCTAGATAATTTCTAGTATTGAGTTTGAACAACAAGGAAGACGGTGTAGAGTCTTATAATGTTTACAATATGTCTTTTATGTGAGTTTTGCTGCACCGGTTCATCCTTGTGTTTGTTTCAAATAAGCCTTGCTAGCCTAAACCTTGTATCGAGAGGGAATACTTCTCATGCATCCAAATACTTGAGCCAACCACTATGCCATTTGTGTCCACCATACCTACCTACTACATGGTATTTCTCCGCCATTCCAAAGTAAATTGCTTGAGTGCTACCTTTAAACAATTCAAAATTTATTACCTCTGATTTGTGTCAATGTTTTATAGCTCATGAGGAAGTATGTGGTGTTTATCTTTCAATCTTGTTGGGCAACTTTCACCAATGGACTAGTGGCTTCATCCGCTTATCCAATAATTTTGCAAAAAGAGTCGGCAATGGGATTCCCGATCCCAAATTAATTAAACTAAATAGACACTCCTCCATGGTATGTGATTGTCTGGACGGCACCCGAAGGATTCGGTTAGCCATGGCTTGAGAAAGCAAAGGTGGGGAGGAGTGTCATCATAATAAAACTAAAATAAAAAGGCACTCCTTCATGGTATGAGATTGTTGGCGTGCACCCGAGGATTCGGTTAGCCATGGTTTGTGAAAGAAAGGTTGGAAGGAGTGCCACACAAAAATAAAATAAAATGGGAGCCGCTCTTTGAAGGTTTGTCTGGCAAGGGGGTTAGAGTGTCCACTACCATTCGTTGACAACAACAAACACCTCTCAAAACTTTACTTTTATGATCTCTATATGTTTTCAAAATCAAAGCTCTAGCACAAATATAGCAATCGATGCTTTCCTCTTTGAAGGACCATTCTTTTACTTTTATTGTTGAGTCAGTTCACCTATTTCTCTCCATCTTAAGAAGCAAACACTTGTGTGAATTGTGCATTGATTCCTACATACTTGCATATTGCACTTATTATATTACTTTGCATTGACAATTATCCATGAGATATACATGTTATAAGTTGAAAGAAACCGCTGAAACTTAATCTTCCTTTGTGTTGCTTCAATACCTTTACTTTGAATTATTGCTTTATGAGTTAACTCTTATGCAAGACTTATTGATGCTTGTCTTGAAAGTACTATTCATGAAAAGTCTTTGCTATATGATTCATTTGTTTACTCATGTCATTTACCATTGTTTTGATCGCTGCATTCATTACATGTGTTTACAATAGTATGATCAAGATTATGATGGCATGTCACTCCAGAAATTATCTTTGTTATCGTTTACTTGCTCGGGACGAGCAGAAACTAAGCTTGGGGATGCTGATACGTCTCCGACGTATCGATAATTTCTTATGTTCCATGCCACATTATTGATGATATCTACATGTTTTATGCATACTTTATGTCATAATTATGCGTTTTCCGGAACTAACCTATTGACGAGATGCCAAAGGGCCAGTTCCTCGTTTTCTCGCTGTTTTTGGTTTCGTAAATCCTAGTAAGGAAATATTCTCGGAATCGGACGAAATCAACGCCCAGCATCTTAGGATCACGCGAAGCTTCCAGAACACCCGAGAGAGGCCAGAGGGGGGCCACAGGCCCACCAGACCATAGGCCGGCGCGGCCTGGGGGTGGCCCGCGCCCCCCTGTGGTGACACCGCCTCGTTGACCCTCCGACGCCGCCTCTTCGCCTATTTAAGCCTCCTCGACCTAAAACCTCGATACGGAAGAGCCACGATATGGAAAACCTTCCAGAGACGCCGCCGCCGCCAATCCCATCTCGGGGGATTCAGGAGATCGCCTCCGGCACCCTGCCGGAGAGGGGATTCATCTCCCGGAGGACTCTACGCAGCCATGGTCGCCTCCGGAGTGATGTGTGAGTAGTCTACCCCTGGACTACGGGTCCATAGCAGTAGCTAGATGGTTGTCTTCTCCTCATTGTGCTTAATTGTCGGGTCTTGTGAGCTGCCGAACATGATCAAGATCATCTATCTGTAATTCTATATGTTGTATTTGTTGGGATCCGATGAATAGAGAATACCATGTTATGTTGATTATCAATTTATATCTATGTGTTGTTTATGATCTTGCATGCTCTCCGTTATTAGTAGAGGCTCTGGCCAAGTTTTTGCTAGTAACTCCAAGAGGGAGTATTTATGCTCGATAGTGCGTTCATGTCTCTGTGAATCTGGGAGTGACGAAACCTCTAAGGTTATGGATGTGCTGTTGCCACTAGGGATAAAACATTGATGCTATGTCCGAGGATGTAGTTATTGATTACATTACGCGCAATACTTAATGCAATTGTCCGTTGTTAGCAACTTAATACCTGGAATGGGTTCGGATGATAACTCGAAGGTGGACTTTTTAGGTATAGATGCATGCTTGGATAGCGGTCTATGTACTTTGTCGTAATGCCCAATTAAATCTCACTATACTCATCATAATATGTATGTGCATGGTCATGCCCTCTCTATTTGTCAATTGCCCAACTGTAATTTGTTCACCCAACATGCTGTTTATCTTATGGGAGAGACACCTCTAGTGAACTGTGGACCCCGGTCCAATTCTCTATACTGAAATACAATCTACTGCAATACTTGTTCTACTGTTTTCTGCAAACAATCATCTTCCACACTATACATCTAATCCTTTGTTACAACAAGCCGGTGAGATTGACAACCTCGCTGTTTCGTTGGGGCAAAGTACTTGGTTTGTGTTGTGCAGGTTCCACGTTGGCGCCGGAATCTCTGGTGTTGCGCCGCACTACATCTCGCCGCCATCAACCTTCAACGTGCTTCTTGACTCCTACTGGTTCGATAAACCTTGGTTCTTACTGAGGGAAACTTGCCGCTGTGCGCATCACACCTTCCTCTTGGGGTTCCCAACGGACGCGTGTCGAACGAAAAGACAATACGTCAACCACGCGCATCAAGCACCCCTGTGCGGGAGGTTCACATAGATGATCGACACTTGGTCTGTAGGTTTTCACCTTGTAGTCCGTACATCTTCAACCTCTGACCATTTGGCTAAGTTCCTGAGTTCAATACAACTCTGAGTTCTAACTTCATTTTCCTCTAAACCTTCCCCTCACCCGGATGCTCAAGCGTACATCTGGTCCCAATTTAAGCCATCCTATGACATCTGTTGTTTCACCATGACGACAAAGGTAAAGTTCATATGCCGTGTTGTTTCAAAAGAATTTCAAAGGAATTTTTGGGAATTTCTTTTCTCGGGAAATGTATATAGAGTTTACTTGGTCTCTTGGAATTAAAACTTTTAAGATTTACATTTTTCTTTCTATGATCTAGTTTGTATACAATTCCATACGAAAATTTCCTTTGGTCCAACCTCAAGAAAATTCTCCTTTCTTCCTATGACAATACGATTATTTAGAATATTTTTCTTTTTTTTTTTCCTTGCAACCCAACCACACAAGCTATTCCCAGCTCTTCTAAGAAGCGAGCACTTGGTTAATAAAGTGGATGTACAACCCAGCCACCCAGATTCAAGTCTCGAGAGACACAGATTTGGGCTCTTATTAGTTTTGAAAAAATGATGTAGGGCCTTCCCCTACAGCTTTTCTTTAAAGCTCATATACATGCTCTTATTAGTTTTGAAAAAATGATGTAGGGCCTCCCCCTTTTTCAATTCCTATAGGATTCTTTTTTTGCAGGTAAATACCTATAGGATTCAACGTACCATGACATCCTATTTGTACTTCATTTCCTATTCGTTCGTTTTGAAAATCATATGAAACAAACAGGCCCTCGAGTATCGAAACTCTCCATGTCATATACTACTGGAGTAGTACTTATTTGAATCGAAGAACATGTTGAAGGGACAATCTCGTTTAACTTGTCACAAACCATGTCCTAGTATTCAGTCCAATTTGTTTTCCCGCATATATAAGGGTAATTTTTTTTTCTGGGGAACTATGATGAAGTATACACTGAGGACACATGGAAATGACGAATAATATGTACCCTGCATAAGGTGACGTATGTAAGATTTCAATTCATGATTGCAAGTGCAGGGAAAGCCGGGGAAGAAGGCACTGTGATCGTGGACGAACGTGTGTTCTGTTCGCTGAGATTGGTGGACGCATGCGTCAGACGTGCATGCCTCGATCTCTCTACCTATGTATACATCGTGAGTTGTTTCAATCTGTTATCGCGTCAGCTCACTCTTGCAATTTGGCAGGGTGCCTTCCGATCTTCCGTCAGCTCGCTCTAGCAATTTGGCACAGTGCTCACTTCTTTTCTGCCGTTTGTTACAGAAGAGCCAAAAGCAGGCTGGCTAGCTGTGGCAATGCACCTAACCATACAATACAAAGCAGTTTCTACCAGGTCGGACAAGGAAGAAGCGTAAGAATCAGTTTGTGGATTGTAGGACTAGCCCATGTCCACTGAACCTTACCAAGTCTGATCGCGTACGAAGTCTGTAGAGCAATGTAGAGTGTGTGTATATGGAGTACACGGGTCACCCAGCTGCTTATGCGCATAATGAGGAAACTTATGGTGAAAATGACCCCACGCTAGCCGATTAGCTGGTTCCTTGCTTGAATTTCTAGCAAACTCATGGTCGTCCGTCGATCGGTTCCGTGCAAGCACCATCGCATTAGCTTAAGCAGCACAGCGGAAGGACAGCCACACAGCTCTGATAAGTGATAAGGAGGAACATCGGCAAGGTCAGATGCCTCCCGAATTGCGTATTAGCCGGCCGGGTGTAAGAATTCCACAAGTCTGCGAATTGAGAACCGCTAATCGCCTGCGTAAAACATCATATATTCTCATTCTCTTTCCAGGTAGCTTTCGAGTCCCACTCTCCATGAACGTCGTCGCGTGAACCGTCGCTGCCAGGTTCTTGCCCCCTGCCGGATGTAGCGTTCGTCAAGCCTGTAAAAGGAAACGGCCGGTCGCTTTTGATGCGAGATCCGGCCGGGTGGGCTCCCAAAGAAAGCTTAAAACCGCCTCCTCCGTCACACGCATCGCACGCACAGGCAGGCCCACGAGAGCCACGCAGCCCGTGCCGATCGACGTGCAGGTGGCGAGCTAGCCCGCCGCAACCGCGCGCTTTTAGTTTCTTGATTTCGTCCCGTCGCGGCAAAGAAAGATACGATCAACCAGAGGAAGCAACTGAAGCTTCCTGCCCTCGCGCCTCCTGCTGCTGCTGCCGAGGAGGAGGCTCTGATCCATAGGCGCGCGCGCATGGCGGCGCAGGAGGCGTCGCAGCCCATCCGGTGGCGCTACGGCGGCGACGTGGAGGACGGCAACTTCTCCGTGCGCGGCGTGCCGGTGCTCGTGGCGCTCGTCGCCATCCTCGTCTGCTTCGTCTGCGTCTGCCTCTACCTCCGCTGGGCGTGCCGCCGCTACAGCCCCGACCCGACACTTCCCTCCTACTCCTCCTCCTCGTCGGCGACCGGTGGTGCCCTCTCGAGGGTCGGCCTCGACGCTGCCGCGGTGGCCAGCTTGCCCGTGACGCTGTACCGTCGTCCCCCGGACGGCGAGGGCGCTGACGCGGCGCAGTGCCCGATCTGCCTGGGCGAGTTCGAGGAGGGCGAGGAGGTGAAGGCGCTGCCGCCGTGCGGGCACCGCTTCCACCCGGACTGCGTCGACGCGTGGCTGCGGTCGCAGCCCACCTGCCCGCTGTGCCGGGGCGAGCTTCTTGCAGACACCACCAACAAAACTGACGCCGGGAGCGAGGCTGTCTGATTGATCATCATCTAGGAAAGGAACTGCGCAACAGTGCGACTGATTTTGGAGCCCCCGCTTCGGGATGGACCTGTCTGCCATGCCGGGAAGCGGCCGTGCGCATTCGCCTGAGCCGCCGGTGTTCAGTTCAGTTCAGTTCAGTTCAGGCTATGGTGGCGTTTTCCTTGTTGAGTTTTTACATCGATTAGCAACATGTAACAGAGACAATTTTGCACCTTTTTTTCTCTTGAGAAAACAAATTTTGCATCTTTTGATGACCGTTTGCAGCACCTGGGGCACCTTTCGCCCCTTTTTCCAATGTGGGTTGAAGGACTAGGGATGACTTTCCAATGTGGGTTAAACAAATGCCAATATAGAGCACTTGAACCTCATCACTCGGCGCTTTACCTTTCATAGTTGATATTCATAGAACCGAGTGTACTTGCTAGCATCTAAATAATCAGATGGGATGATTCCTCTCCTTTTTTTTCCCTTTGAGAGGGGAGAGGGACATTGATTTGTAGTAGCTGGCAATTGGTTTCTGGGTTATAAACACTTTGGAGAGGACGGACGAAATTTAATCAATATGTGCTGAAAAGGATATTATGCGGCCCATTCATCTCCACTACAAAGCAACAAAGAATACAATTCTCACGCCTACAATTTTTCTTGGAGGCCACTCGGCCAAGTGCAGGAAGCGAGGAGGATGTGCTCGGGGGGGCGTTCCTTCGAGGCGCCACCCGCAAAGTTCATCCTTTGCCCTCAAGCGTCCGTCGTTCAGCTCCTCCCGTGTGCCCGAGGGACCAGTGCTTTCGGTGCCTCTTCGGAGGTCACCATGCCCGCTTTTGTAGAGATCCAATCCAGTGCACGACCCGCCTCCATTTTAGCCATATAGCTCACTTATGCCATGCTATGCCACACACAGAGGAGTCTACACCGCTTCGATATGATGCTCCACTGCCCCTTCAAACGGTTTCAGTCGCCTACGTTCCACCCATGTCTGCTCCCACCAACAAAGATTCCACTACCGACGTTTCTTGCAGAATATCCTTGTGGAGGAGGTTGTGTTGCTTCGCTTTGAGCTTCAGGAATGCCTTGTTCGTATTCAAAGTGTTTTGTTCAGAGTGGAGGACGCTATGGAAAAACTGCAGATCAAGCTTGTACTACCTAAGCTTAAGATTGGTTCCTTCGAACGTATGGACCTGTGTACTTCATGTGAGCAGGAGTAGTCCGTGATTATTGGTGATCATGTCGTTGCTGAGATGATGTTGAAGGCTGGCGTTGAAGCATTTGTGGACATGGCCCCAGAGGATTTGTCTGTGGTTTGGGAAAACTGCATCTTTGGTTGTTATTCCCCTCGTGTCAGGCCTTGCATGTCGCCAATGCTCGCTATGCAGTTGTGTCTGAGTGGAGGACATCAATGGGATCATGGTTCCGGTGATGCAGATCATACCTGAGTTTTAGGAGCTGTGGGGGGAGTGATACACGTACAGCACGCGTCCGTTGGGAACTCCAAGAGGAAGGTGTGATGCGTACAGCGGCAAGTTTTCCCTCAGTAAGAAACCAAGGTTTATCGAACCAGTAGGAGCCAAGGAGCACGTTGAAGGTTGATGGCGGCGGAGTGTAGTGCGGCGCAACACCAGGGATTCCGGCGCCAACGTGGAACCTGCACAACACAACCAAAGTACATTGCCCCAACGTAACAGTGAGGTTGTCAATCTCACCGGCTTGCTGTAACAAAGGATTAGATGTATAGTGTGGATGATGATGTTTGCAGAAAACAGTAGAACGAGTATTGCAGTAGATTGTATTCGATGTAAAAGAATGGACCGGGGTCCACAGTTCACTAGTGGTGTCTCTCCCATAAGAAATAGCATGTTGGGTGAACAAATTACAGTTGGGCAATTGAAAAATAAAGATGGCATGACAATGCACATACATGTTATGATGAGTAGTGTGAGATTTAATTGGACATTACGACAAAGTACATAGACCGCTATCCAGCATGCATCTATGCCTAAAAAATCCACCTTCAGGTTATCATCCGAACCCCCTCCAGTATTAAATTGCAAACAACAGACAATTGCATTAAGTATGGTGCGTAATGTAATCAACAAATACATCCTTAGACATAGCATTGATGTTTTATCCCTAGTGGCAACAGCACATCCACAACCTTAGAATTTTCTGTCACATCGTCCTGCATTTAATGGAGGCATGAACCCACTATCGAGCATAAATACTCCCTCTTAGAGTTACAAGTAACGACTTGGCCAGAGCCTCTACTAATAACGGAGAGCATGCAAGATCATAAACAACACATAGATGATAGATTGATAATCAACATAACATAGCATTCAATATTCATCGGATCCCAACAAACGCAACATGTAGCATTACAGATAGATGATCTTGATCATGTTAGGCAGCTCACAAGATCCAACAATGATAGCACAATTAGGAGAAGACGACCATCTAGCTACTGCTATGGACCCATAGTCCAGGGGTGAACTACTCACACATCACTCCGGAGGCGACCATGGCGGTGAAGAGTTCTCCGGGAGATGATTCCCCTCTCCGGCAGGGTGCCGGAGGCGATCTCCTGAATCCCCCGAGATGGGATTGGCGGGGGCGGCGTCTCTGGAAGGTTTTCCGTATCGTGGCTCTCGGTACTGGAACTATTATCGACGAAGGCTTCTTATAGGCGAAGAGGTAGGTTTAGGGGCGACACGAGGGGCCCACACGCTAGGGCCACGCGGCCACGGCCTGGGCCGCGCCGCCCTAGTGTGGCGTCGCCTCGTCGCCCCACTTCGTATCTCCCCCGGTGTCCTGGAAGCTTCGTGGAAAAATAAGATCCTGGGCGTTGATTTCGTCCAATTCCGAGAATATTTTCTTACTAGGATTTCTGAAACCAAAAACAGTAGAAAACAGCAACTGGCTCTTCGGCATCTCGTTAATAGGTTAGTGCCGGAAAATGCATAAATATGACATAAAGTATGTATAAAACATGTAGGTATTGTCATAAAACAAGCATGGAACATAAGAAATTATCGATACGTTGGAGACGTATCAGCATCCCCAAGCTTAGTTCCTACTCGTCCCGAGTAGGTAAACGATAACAAAGATAATTTCTGAAGTGACATGCCATCATAATCTTGATCAATACTATTGTAAGCACATATAATGAATGCAGCGATCCAAAGCAATGGTAAAGACAATGAGTAAACAACTGAATCATATATCAAAGACTTTTCATGAATAGTACTTTCAAGACAAGCATCAATAAGTCTTGCATAAGAGTTAGCTCATAAAGCAATAAATTCATAGTAAAGGCGTTGAAGCAACACAAAGGAAGATTAAGTTTCAGCGGTTGCTTTCAACTTGTAACATGTATATCTCATGGATAGTTGTCAACATAAAGTAATATGATGAATGCAAATATGCAAGTATGTGAGAATCAATGCACAGTTAACACAAGTGTTTGCTTCTAGAGATGGGAGGAAATAGGTAAACTGACTCAACATAAAAGTAGAAGAAAGGCCCTTCGAAAAGGGAAGCATCGATTGCTATATTTGTGCTAGAGCTTTTATTTTGAAAACAAGAAACAATTTTGTCAACGGTAGTAATACAGCATATGTATTATGTAAATTATATCCTACAAGTTGCAAGCCTCATGCATAGATTACCAATAGTGCCCGCACCTTGTCCTAATTAGCTCGGATTACCTGGATTATTACTGCAATACATATGTTTTAACCAAGTATCACAAAGGGGTACCTCTATGCCGCTCGTACAAAGGTCTAAGGAGAAAGCTCGCATTGGATTTCTCGCTTTTGATTATTCTCAACTTAGACATCCATACCGGGACAACATAGACAACAGATAATGGACTCCTCTTTAATGCATAAGCATTCAACAACAAATAATATTATCATAAGAGATTGAGGATTGTTGTCCAAAACTGAAACTTCCACCATGGATCATGGCTTTAGTTAGCGGCCCAATGTTCTTCTCTAACAATATGCATGCTCAAACCATTCAACTCATGGTAAATCGCCCTTACTTCAGACAAGACGAACATGCATAGCAACTCACATGATATTCAACAAAGATAGGTGATGGCGTCCCCAGGAACATGGTTATCGCACAACAAGCAACTTAATAAGAAATAAGATACATAAGTACATATTCAATACCACAATAGTTTTTAGGCTATTTGTCCCATGAGCTATATATTGCAAAGACAAAGGATAGAAATTTAAAGGTAGCACTCAAGCAATTTACTTTGAAATGGCGGAGACACACCATGTAGTAGGTAGGTATGGTGGACACAAATGGTATAGTTATTGGCTCAAGGATTTGAATGCACGAGAAGTAATCCCTCTCAATACAAGGCTTAGGCCAGCAAGGTTATTTGAAGCAAACACAAGTACGAACCGGTACAGAAAAACTCACATAAAAACATATTGCAAGCATTATAAGACTACACTGTCTTCCTTGTTGCTCAAACCCTTACTAGAAAATATCTAGACTTTAGAGAGACCAATCATGCAAACCAAATTTCAACAAGCTCTATGTATTTCTTCACTAATAGGTGCAAAGTATATGATGCAAGAGCTTAAACATGATCCTTATGAGCACAACAATTGCCAAGTATCAAATTATTCAAGACATTCTACCAATTACCACATGTAGCATTTCCCGTTTCCAACCATATAATAATTAACGAAGCAGTTTCAACCTTCGCCATGAACATTATGAGTAAAGCCTAAGGACATATTTGTCCATATGCAACAGCGGAGCGTGTCTCTCTCCCACACAATGAATGCTAGAATCCAACTTTATTCAAACAAAACAAAAATAAAAATATACAGACGCTCCAAGTAAAGTACATAAGATGTGACGGAATAAAAATATAGTTTCACTAGAGGAACCTAATAATGTTGTCGATGAAGAAGGGGATGCCTTGGGCATCCCCAAGCTTAGATGCTTGAGTCTTCTTGAAATATGCAGGGATGAACCACCGGGGCATCCCCAAGCTTAGAGCTTTCACTCTCCTTGATCATATTGTATCATCCTCCTCTCTTGATCCTTGAAAACTTCCTCCACACCAAACTCAAAATAACTCATTAGAGGGTTAGTGCATAATCAAAATTCACATGTTCAGAGGTGACATAATCATTCTTAACACTTCTGGACATTGCACAAAGCTACTGAAAGTTAATGGAATAAAGAAATCCATCAAACATAGCAAAACAGGCAATGCGAAAAAAAGGCAGAATTTGTCAAAACAGAACAGTCCATAAAGACGAATTTTTAAGAGGAACCAGACTTGCTCAAGTGAAAATGCTCAAATTGAATGAAAGTTGCGTACATATCTGAGGATCACTCACGTAAATTGGCAGATTTTTCTGAGTTACCTTCAGAGAATTCAACTCAATTTCGTGACAGCAAGAAATCTGTTTCTGCGCAGCAATCCAAATCTAGTATGAACCTTACTATCAAAGACTTTACTTGGCACAACAGTGCAAAAAAATTAAGATAAGGAGAGGTTGCTACAGTAGTAACAACTTCCAAGACTCAAATATAAAACAAAAGTGCTGTAGTAAAATCATGGGTTGTCTCCCATAAGCGCTTTTCTTTAACGCCTTTCAGCTAGGCGCAGAAAGTGTGTATCAAGTATTATCAAGAGATGAAGCATCAACGGCGGGGTTCGGAGTTTTCTCAACCATGTATTGTATCTTGTATATGTAAGTTTCAGAGGCTCCCTTTTCATTAATCTTAGGCTTGCTATTCTCATCAAATAAATTTTCAGGGACAAGCCAAGCATAATTATCTTCTAAAGCTTCATGCATTCCTAGGAGCTTGCAAGGTATTGGTGCTTTAATCTCCCCACCATCATTAACATTATTAGTATACCTTATTCTATCCATGTCCATCTTTTCAAGTGTTCTTTTAAAATCGGTGAACAAACCAATCCTCTTATGCTTAATAAAAACTTTTCTAGCTTATTTAGCTATATCCTCAAATTCTCGAACAAGGACTTTTAAAACAAAATCTCTCTTTTCTCCCCTCTCCATATCAGAAAGTGTAAGAAACGTGTGTTGTATCATGGGGTTGAGACTAATAAATCTAGTTTCTATCATGTGTACCAAACAGGCAGAGGCACTTTCATAGGTAGGGACAGTTTTTGCCAAGGGTATATCTTCAAGATCTTCATTCATGCTAACATGGGTGAAACATTCTTCTATATTATCTCTTCCAATGATAGACCCTTGTCCTGCCGGTATATCTTTCAGAGTAAACTTAGGAGAAAACATGATGAAATAAGTAAAGTAAATGCAAGTAACTAATTTTTTTTGTGTTTTTAATATGGAGAACAAGACAGTAAATAAAGTAAAGCTAGCAACTAATTTTTTTGTATTTTGATATAATGCAGCAAACAAATAAGTAAATAAAACTAAAGCAAGACAAAAACAAAGTAAAGAGATTGGAAGTGGAGACTCCCCTTGCAGCGTGTCTTGATCTCCCCGGCAACGGCGCCAGAAAAAGAGCTGCTGACGTGGGAGTTGAAAATCTTTGTGGTGTAACTTTTCTTCGTTCCCCGGCAACTGCGCCAGAAAAAGAGCTTGATACGCGTACAGCAATCGTCCGTTGGGAACCCCAAGAGGAAGGTGTGATGCGTACAGCGGCAAGTTTTCCCTCAGTAACAAACCAAGGTTTATCGAACCAGTAGGATCCAAGAAGCACGTTGAAGGTTGATGGCGGCGGAGTGTAGTGCGGCGCAATGATACGTCTCCGACGTATCGATAATTTCTTATGTTCCATGCCACATTATTGATGATATCTACATGTTTTATGTATACTTTATGTCATATTTATGCATTTTCCGGCACTAACCTATTGACGAGATGCCGAAGTGCCAGTTCTTGTTTTCTGCTGTTTTTGGTTTCAGAAATCCTAGTAAGGAAATATTCTCGGAATTGGACGAAATCAACGCCCAGGGGCCTATTTTCACACGAAGCTTCCAGAAGACCGAAGGGAAGACGAAGTGGGGCCACGGGGCGCCGCCACACTAGGGCGGCGCGGCCCAGGGGGGGGCGCGCGGCCCTACCGTGTGGGGCCCCCGTGTGGCCCCCTGACCTGCCCTTCCGCCTACATATATTCTTCGTCGCGAAACCCCCAGTACCTAGAGCCACGATACGGAAAACCTTCCAGAGACGTCGCCGCCGCCAATCCCATCTCGGGGGATTCAGGAGATCGCCTCCGGCACCCTGCCGGAGAGGGGATTCATCTCCCGGAGGACTCTTCACCGCCATGGTCGCCTCCGGAGTGATGAGTGAGTAGTTCACCCCTGGACTATGGGTCCATAGCGGTAGCTAGATGGTTGTCTTCTCCTCATTATGCTTCATTGTCGGGTCTTGTGAGCTGCCTAACATGATCAAGATCATCTATCTGTAATGCTATATGTTTTGTTTGTTGGGATCCGATGGATAGAGAATACTATGTTATGTTGATTATCAATCTATCTATGTGTTGTTTATGATCTTGCATGCTCTCCGTTACTAGTAGATGCTTTGGCCAAGTTGATGCTTGTAACTCCAAGAGGGAGTATTTATGCTCGATAGTGGGTTCATGCCTCTATTGAATGCTGGGGAGTGGCAGAAACCCCTAAGGTTGTGGATGTCTCGTTGCCACTAGGGATAAAACATTGATGCTATGTCCGAGGATGTAGTTATTGATTACATTACGCACCATACTTAATGCAATTGTCCGTTGTTTGCAACTTAATACTGGAAGGGGTTCGGATGATAACCTCGAAGGTGGACTTTTAGGCATAGATGCATGCTGGATAGCGGTCTATGTACTTTGTCGTAATGCCCAATTAAATCTCACAATACTCATCATATCATGTATGTGCATTGTCATGCCCTCTCTATTTGTCAATTGCCCAACTGTAATTTGTTCAGCCAACATGCTATTTATCTTATGGGAGAGACACCTCTAGTGAACTGTGGACCCCGGTCCTATTCTTTTAATCGAATACAATCTACTCGCAATACTTGTTCTACTCGTTTTCTGCAAACAATCATCATCCACACTATACATCTAATCCTTTGTTACGAGCAAACCGGTGAGATTGACAACCTCACTCGTTTCGTTGGGGCAAAGTACTTTGGTTGTGTTGTGCAGGTTCCACGTTGGCGCCGGAATCCCTGGTGTTGCACCGCACTACATCTCGCCGCCATCAACCTTCAACGTGCTTCTTGGCTCCTACTGGTTCGATAAACCTTGGTTTCTTACTGAGGGAAAACTTGTCGATGTACGCATCACACCTTCCTCTTGGGGTTCCCAACGTACGCGTGCTGTACGCGTATCAAGCTCTTTTTCTGGCACCGTTGCCGGGGAACGAAGAAAAGCTACACCACAGAGATTTCTAACTCCCTCGTCAACTACGCGCCATCAAACTCTTTTTCTGGCGCCGTTGCCGAGGAGATCAAGACACGCTGCAAGGGGAGTCTCCACATCCCAATCTCTTTACTTTGCTTTTGTCTTGCTTTATTTTATTTAGTACATTGTTTGCTGCACTAAATCAAAACACACAAAAAAATTAGTTGCTAGTTTTACTTTATTTTCTATCTTGTTTGCTATATCAAAAACACAAAAAAAATTAGTTACTTGCATTTGCTTTACTTATTTCATCATGTTTCCTTTTAATTTTGCTGTAAAAGATATACCAGTGGGGCAAGGGTCTATAATTGGAAGAGATAATATAGAAGAATTTTTCACCCACGTTAATATGCATGAAGATCTTAAAGATATACCCCTTGCAAAAGCTGTCCCTACTTATGAAGATGCCTCTGTTTGTTTGGTACGCATGATGGAAGCTAGATTTATTAGTCTCAACCCCATGATACAACACATGTTTCTTACACTTTCTGATATGGAGAGGGGAGAGAAGAGAGATTTTGTTCTAAAGGTCTTAGTGCGAGAATTTGCGGATATAGCTAAAGAAGCTAGGAAAGTTTTTAGTAAGCATGATAGGCTTGGTATGATCACCGATTTTAAAAGAACACTTGAAAAGATGGATATGGATAGAATTAAGTACACTCATAATGCTAATGATGGTGGGAAGATTAAAGCACCAATACCCTGTAAGCTCCTAGCTATGCATGAAGCTCTAGATAATAATTATGCTTGGCTTGTTCCTGAAAATTTGTTTGATGAGAGTAGCAAGCCCAAGACTAATGAAAAGGGAGCCGCTGAAACTTATGTATCCAAAATACTATGCATGGTTGAGAAAACTCCACACCCCGCTGTTGGTGCACCATCTCTTGATAACACTTGATACACACTTTCTGCGCCTAGCTGAAAGGCGTTAAAGAAAAGCGCTTATGGGAGACAACCCATGTTTTTACTACAGTACTTTTGTTTTATATTTGAGTCTTGGAAGTTGTTACTACTGTAGCAACCTCTCCTTATCTTAGTTTTGTGCATTGTTGTGCCAAGTAAAGTCGTTGATAGTAAGGTTCATACTAGATTTGGATTACTGCGCTGAAACAGATTTCTTTCTTGTCACGAATCTGGGTCTAATTCTCTGTAGGTAACTCAGAAAATTATGCCAATTTACGTGAGTGATCCTCAGATATGTACGCAACTTTAATTCAATTTGAGCATTTTCATTTGAGTAAGTCTGGTGCCTCAATAAAATTCGTCTTTAGGAACTGTTCTGTTTTGACAGATTCTGCCTTTTAATTCGCATTGCCTGTTTTGCTATGCTTGATGGATTTTTCGATTCCATTAACTTTCAGTAGCTTTGTGCAATGTCCAGAAGTGTTAAGAATGATTATGTCACCTCTGAACATGTAAATTTTGATTTTGCACTAACCCTCTAATGAGTTGTTTTGAGTTTGGTGTGGAGGAAGTTTTCAAGGATCAAGAGAGGGAGATGATACAATATGATCAAGGAGAGTGAAAGCTCTAAGCTTGGGGATGCCCCGGTGGTTCACCCCTGCATATATCAAGAAGACTCAAGCGTCTAAGCTTGGGGATGCCCAAGGCATCCCCTTCTTCATCGACAACATTATCGGGTTCCTCTAGTGAAACTATATTTTTATTCCATCACATCTTATGTACTTTGCTTGGAGCGTCGGTTTGTTTTTGTTTTTGTTTTGTTTGAATAAAATGGATCCTAGCATTCTTTGTGTGGGAGAGAGACACGCTCCGCTGTTGCATATGGACAAATATGTCCTTAGGCTTTACTCATAATATTCATGGCGAAGGTTGAATCTTCTTCGTTAAATTGTTATATGATTGGAATCGGAAAATGATACATGTAGTAATTGCTAAAATGTCTTGGATAATGTGATACTTGGCAATTGTTGTGCTCATGTTTAAGCTCTTGCATCATATACTTTGCACCTATTAATGAAGAAGTACATAGAGCTTGCTAAAATTTGGTTTGCATAATTGGTCTCTCTAAGGTCTAGATAATTTCTAGTATTGAATTTGAACAACAAGGAAGACGGTGTAGAGTCTTATAATGTTTACAATATGTCTTTTATGTGAGTTTTGCTGCACCGCTTCATCCTTGAGTTTGTTTCAAATAACCTTGCTAGCCTAAACCTTGTATCGAAAGGGAATACTTCTCATGCATCCAAAATCCTTGAGCCAACCACTATGCCATTTGTGTCCACCATACCTACCTACTACATGGTATTTCTCCGCCATTCCAAATTAAATTGCTTGAGTGCTACCTTTAAAATTTCCATTCTTCACCTTTACAATATATAGCTCATGGGACAAATAGCCTAAGAACTATTGTGGTATTGAATATGTACTTATGCACTTTATCTCTTATTAAGTTGCTTGTTGTGCGATAACCATGTTCCTGGGGACACCATCAACTACTCTTTGTTGAATATCATGTGAGTTGCTATGCATGTCCGTCTTGTCTCGAAGTAAGGGAGATTTACCACTAAAATGGTTAGAGCATGCATAATGTTAGAGAAGAACATTGGGCCGCTAACTAAAGCCATGATCCATGGTGGAAGTTTCAGTTTTGGACAAATATCCTCAATCTCATATGAGAAAATTAATTGTTGCTACATGCTTATGTATTAAAGAGGAGTCCATTATCTGTTGTCTATGTTGTCCCGGTATGGATGTCTAAGTTGAGAATAATCAATAGCGAGAAATCCGATGCGAGCTTTCTCCTTAGACCTTTGTACATGCAGCATAGAGGTACCCCTTTGTGACACTTGGTTAAAACATATGCATTGCAATGATAATCCGAGTAATCCGAGCTAATTAGGACAAGGTGCGGGCACTATTAGTATACTATGCATGAGGCTTGCAACTTGTAGGATATAATTTACATAACACATATGCTTTATTACTACCGTTGACAAAATTGTTTCTTGTTTTCAAAATCAAAGCTCTAGCACAAATATAGCAATCGATGCTTTCCTCTTTGAAGGACCTTTCTTTTACTTTTATTTTTGAGTCAGTTCACCTATCTCTCTCCACCTCAAGAAGCAAACACTTGTGTGAACTGTGCATTGATTCCTACATACTTGCATATTGCACTTGTTATACTACTCTATGTTGACAATTATCCATGAGATATACATGTTACAAGTTGAAAGCAACCGCTGAAACATAATCTTCCTTTATGTTGCTTCAATGCCTTTACTTTGAATTATTGCTTTATGAGTTAACTCTTATGCAAGACTTATTGATGCTTGTCTTGAAGTACTATTCATGAAAAGTCCTTGCTATATGATTCATTTGTTTACTCATGTCATTTACATTGTTTTGATCGCTGCATTCATTACATATGCTTACAATAGTATGATCAAGGTTATGATGGCATGTCACTCCGGAAATTATCTTTGTTATCGTTTACACCGCTCGGGACGAGCGAAACTAAGCTTGGGGATGCGATACGTCTCCGACGTATCGATAATTTCTTATGTTCCATGCCACATTATTGATGATATCTACATGTTTTATGCATACTTTATGTCATATTTATGCATTTTTCGGCACTAACCTATTAACGAGATGCCGAAGAGCCGACTTGTTGTTTTCTCGCTGTTTTTGGTTTCAGAAATCCTAGTAAGGAAATATTCTCGGAATTGGACGAAATCAACGCCCAGGGGCCTATTTTCACACGAAGCTTCCAGAAGACCGAAGGGAAGACGAAGTGGGGCCACGGGGCGCCGCCACACTAGGGCGGCGCGGCCCAGGGGGGCCCGCGCGGCCCTAGCGTGTGGGGCCCCCATGTGGCCCCCTGACCTGCCCTTCCGCCTACATATAGTCTTCGTCGCGAAACCCCCAGTACCTAGAGCCATGATACGGAAAACCTTCCAGAGACGCCGCCGCCGCCAATCCCATCTCGGGGGATTCAGGAGATCGCCTCCGGCACCCTGCCGGAGAGGGGATTCATCTCCCGGAGGACTCTTCACCGCCATGGTCGCCTCCGGAGTGATGAGTGAGTAGTTCACCCCTGGACTACGGGTCCATAGCAGTAGCTAGATGGTTGTCTTCTCCTCATTATGCTTCATTGTCAGGTCTTGTGAGCTGTCTAACATGATCAAGATCATCTATCTGTAATGCTATATGTTGTGTTTGTTGGGATCCGATGGATAGAGAATACTATGTTATGTTGATTATCAATCTATCTATGTGTTGTTTATGATCTTGCATGCTCTCCATTACTAGTAGATGCTTTGGCCAAGTTGATGCTTGTAACTCCAAGAGGGAGTATTTATGCTCAATAGTGGGTTCATGCCTCTATTGAATCTGGGGGAGTGACTGACATAGGCATCCCAAATGGGCCTGCCGAAGCAAAGGTTGGGCCTCCAAGAGCAGGTTTGCAGAACAGTTAGACAGTTTTCCCTAAGTGGATCACCCAAGGCTTGTCGAATTAGGGAGGAAGAGGTCAAAGATATCTTCATGCAACCCCCGCAACCACAGCAAGAAGTCTCGTGTCCCCAACACACCTAATAGGTGCACTAGTCTCGCTAAGAGATAGTGAAATACGTGTGGTATGAATAAGTAGTGAGCAACGAGCAACGCTTGTAACGTATGCTTATGCCAGTGACGAGTAATGGTAAAGAGAGTAACGCAGAAAACAAGAACAAGCAAAGATAGCAAGTATTTAGGAACAAGGCCTAGGATTACACTTTCACTAGTGGACACTCTCAACATTGATCACATAACAGTAACAGGTATAAATGCATACTCTACACTTTGTTGGATGATGAACACATTGCGTAGGATTACACGAACCCTCACGCCGGAGTTAACAAGTCTACAATAATGCTCGTATTTTAGTAACCTTTAGTGTAAGATAGATCAAAAGATCTAAACCAAGTACTA